>NC_092177.1:31320990-31545990 GCF_045791955.1 Oncorhynchus clarkii lewisi | reverse complement strand
AAGTTTCAAAAGGTATGTTTTGGACTGATAACGCGCAGCTGGTGATGTTTCGAGGCCTATTCGTGAATAGAAAAAAAAAACTAAGACGTTCCACGCTCAAATCAAACGTATGTTTCCCTTAAACACCAGAGAACAACATCTATAGACATTTATAGAGTTATGTGTTCGCTAGGGAAGCAAAGAACACACAGGTGGGTCCATACCTGAGGCCAGGTGAAGCAGGTTATGGTGAGCTGCAGCCAAACGCCATGACTCAGCTACATGAAAGAACTCGATTTAAACCAAACAAGGCTAAGTCAACGACAGATGTTCTAGCAGCGTCTGAACACAGATGAAATAGAGATGCCGGTTCGGCGCCCGAGAATAGAGCCCCTCCAAAACAAATTGCTGCAACCTTGATCTTCAGTTGGTTGATGGTTACTAACCAACTCCACTTGCGCAAATCAAAGCCCTCTTCCATTTTATTTATTCAGATCTCTCCATTGATATTCATCTACAAAATATGGCTGCCATCAGATTCCGCTGGAAGATAATCATTTGGCAAAAGAGTTGCTTGTTGATCTTGTTTTCATCAAAACTACTTTTGACTTCACACTAAACACACACTACACACTCTAATTCTGAGTTTAAATGCAATTCACTTGTATCTAACCGATGATATATTGTATCCTTTGAACTATATTTTAACAAACCTAAGGCAGTGGTAAATGTAAGCACTGGCGGTCAGAAATACTTGTGCTATTTTCACAGCCGTTATTATGAGCGTGATAGCTGGCGGTGGCTTGAGAGGGATGGGTTTGGATGAGTAAACAAGTTCTAGGTGTGATGAGGGCTTGGCCACTCACTGGCCAGTTAAGGCGTTGTATATCTTAATACTGCATGCGTTTGTCCCAAGCTCCATAGGTTATTGACGGTCTTACTCCAATTCAGCTGCGGACATGGAACATTATCTTCCTAATCCATTGTGATTTGATAATAAAGTCTGTTAAAGAGCATAGGCACCAGTAATGAGTGATAGCAACAGTAAAAATAACACATCCGGTGTTTGCTCAATATGCTTGGAGTGTTGACAGTCAACATTGTTGTAATTGGCTTCAACGAGTATAGGCCTTTACGCATCGCACTTCTCCTCAAGTACAAATGCAAGGTATAGCCTAGGACAACCATTGCTATGGCATTATAGGACTGACAGTTTTGAGTAGCCTATGTGTGGAGGATCTTTGGTAACTGGACAAGAGGCTCGTTGGAAATGGGGATGGATACGAGCCCAGTGGATGATATCCTTCAGTTATGTCCTATGTGAATTGTGAATAATGCAAATGCATGTTAGCAAAACTCATGAGTAGACCCTTTAGAAACATTTTACGGATAGGCTACTTGGCTAATGCATGGCCAGGATTTAAAAAAAAGACACCATAGGCATTGCTGTTGAACCAGGTTTTGTTATGGTAGGGTAAGGGTAGCTTACCAAGGGCTTGTTTTTTAATCAAACAAAACAGAAAATATTGTCCAGGAAAATAACTGAAATGTCACTATATTATCTCATCTCTTGTTCCATGGTGGGCATATAGCCTACATGGAGTTTTTTTTTTTAAACACATCCACAATAATAACAGGGTGTAACAGGAGTCGTCTGATGAAGAAGAGGAAGAGGAATCATCAGACCAAAGCGCAGCGTGGTAAGTGTTCATGCTTTTTATTTTAACTGAACACTATAACAAAATAACAAAGAGAAAATAAACGAAACCGAAACAGTCCTGTCAGGTGCAGAAAACACTGAACACAAAACACATGTGGGAAAAAGCTACCTAAGTATGGTTCCCAATCAAAGACAACGATAGACAGCTGTCCCTGATTGAGAACCACACCCGGCCAAACCAAAGAAATACAAAAACATTTGAAAAAGAACATAGAATGCCTACCCTAATCACACCCTGACCAAACCAAAATAGAGACATAAAAAGCTCTCTAAGGTCAGGACGTGACACAGGGGCTGGCTAAAATAATGCCATAGCCTACAGAGATAAAAAGGGGATGTTTTTCTGCTGCCAAACTTGATCTTTTAATAAAGCTTTGGTGATTAAGATGTATTTCAAAGCGGTCTCATGAGCCAATCTCTTTATCGATAGTCTTGAGTACTTGGCGAATGCATTGGCCATGACAAAAAAAAAACAGACTTCATTAGAGGAGGGGAAGCTGTGCTTGGTTTTAAATTAAGTGAAACTAAATGGGGAAAAAATACATTAACTTTTTCTGCTTCTAAACACACGGTTTAGATAGGCTGCGCTTCAGTTGTCAAAATCCATGCCATAACCAACTGCATTACCACTAAGACTAGCTTTCTGTTGGTCTTAAATATGTATCCCCAACAGCGCATTCCGAGATTGGCACTTTGGGGCACGTATTTAAGGACACACCTCAAACATTGCCACCCCTCCCTTCTCAGAGCAAGTGAGCTCAGATATGACAGGTAAATTATCAATCCTGGCGCCTGGGTTTTCAAAATGGAAGAGTGACGGCTTTAACAGGTCGAAATCATGTGCTTTTGAAAATTCTGCTGGAAATTCTGCTACAACTACAGCAACAACACATACTCTTTTAAGTTTTCCCTATTCCTTATACCAACACACACACACACACACACACACGTGACACGCACACACACACTACTATTCTTGTGGGAACCAAACAATTGATTTCCATTCAAAATCCTATTTTCCCTAACCCTACTCTAACCCTAAACCCCTAACCCTATCCCTAATCCTAACTCTAACCGTAACCCTAATTGTAACCCTAACCCTAAACTAACCGCAACCCTAATTGCAACTCTAACCCTAAATCTAACCCCTACGCCTAAAATAGTCATTTTCCTTGTTGGGACAAGCAAATGTCCCCAATGATAGCAAAAACCGAACACACACACCCTGAAAAACCTCCTCACATACACCCTGAAAAACCTCCTCACATACACCCTGAAAAACCTCCTCACATACACCCTGAAAAACCTCCTCACATACACCCTGAAAAAACATTAGATTAATTTGCTTGAGAGGAAACCATTATGGTAAGAACAATTGGATTGTCTATCCCCCTGAAGTACACCATCCGTCATTGTCTGATAGCCTTATTACGACTCAACTATATAGTAGACCCTAATTCCAAACCTGAATAGAAAACAAGTATTACTTCCTTTTTACATTATGCAACACGGACACACACAAATGCCATCGGGGAGACAGGTGGACAGGTGGACAGGTATGCACATGCACATGCACAAACGAACACACACACACACACACACACACACACACACACACACACACACTTCACAGCCTCAACGATGCTCAACACCTTGTCCAAGTTCTCATTAGTTCCTCATTAGGCCAGGAAGTAAACATAAAGCTGAACAGTGAGTTTATAAGCAACACACGGCACTGTGCTGCTCCTACACTTCAGAGACATTGTAATGCTGATGAACACGCACAGATAGGCAGCCGTTATCGCTTACTCCTCTCGCTAAACAACCTGTTCACAGAGCGTGCTGTGCCAAACTGGCAACTGGTACACACACACTTGGCACAGGTAAACAGGCTGCTCTCAAGTAAAAAGAGAAACGCCTTGACATGGCTGTTCCTGAAGACTGTAGGAGTCATGGTTAGAGAGAACGCAGGATTGATGTGTACTGTAGGTTGCTGAAACTGTTGGGATATCTGAGGTTATTCTCTTCTCCAAGAAGCAGAATGTCCAAAGCAGTTAGCATGAATGTATGATGATCTGTACCCGTTTGCAGTTGGTGAGTGCAGCCTGTCAGTGTGAGTGCAGTGTGAGTGCAGTCTGTGGCTTTTCAGGCTGACCCTAACTCCCCCACAGTGTATCCTCAGACCTGAAGATGTTATGTTACCTTGTCGGGTCTACCTTCACAGTTTTACAGTATATTGGAATTCGCTTCCTCTCAGGTAGTGGACAGGTTCCTTGATATATTGTTGACCTGCTACACCTGCTACACAAAAACAGAAGACATTGAGAGAAATATGATTTTACTAACTGTAACTAATGCAAGGATGATTAGATACCCTGCAGTGAATCACCCAACTCATTATGAAGTCCACAACATCATTAGCTAGCGTAACCATCACTTCAAAATTAAGCTCATAATCTAATGCTTGATTATGCTTGTGCATTCATCATTACACCTGTATTAATACAATATCACTTAAACTTGCTACTGTATATGAAGCCATTCCCTATCTCTCCTGAATCATACATTCATTAGACTCTTGGCAACTGCTCGGACTCCGACCGCAAGGCACTATACAGAGGGCAGTGCGTACGGCCCAGTACATCACTGGGGCCAAGCTTCCTGCCAAACAGGACCTCTACACCAGGCGGTGTTAGAGGAAGGCCCTAAAAATTGTCAAAGACTCCAGCCACCCCAGTTATAGACTGTTCTCTCTGCTGCTAGGTCCAAGAGGCTTTTAAACAGTTTCTACCCCAGAGCTACAAGACTACTGAACATCTAATCAAATGGCTACCCAGACTATTTGCGTTGCCCCCCCCTGCCTTTTAAGTTGCTGCTGCTACTCTCTGTTATTATCTATGCATAAGTCACTTTAATAACTCTACCAACATGTATATATTACCTCAATTACCTCGTCTAACCGGTGTCCCCGCACATTGACTCGGTACCGGTACCCCCTGTATATAGCCTCACTATTGTTATTATACTGCTGTTCTTGAATTATTTGTTACTTTATTTTAATTTTTGGGGGGGTATTTTCCTTAAAACTGCATTGTTGGGTAAGGGGTTGTAAGTAAGCATTTCACTGTTGTATTCGGTGCATATGACAAATAACATTTTCACTTGATTTGATTTGAAAAGGGCATTTCACCCTTGAAAAAAAAAACTTTGTCAAGTGTTTTCATACCTTGGGAGCGTTCTTAAGTTGGACTGTGTCCATTTCCCATTGCATTAATTCCATATATTCAATCAAATCATTAAAAGCTAACACAATTGCTCCAAAAACTTCAAACTACTTCAAAAACAACAACAAAAATCTGTTAGCAAATGATAGGTTAAAGGTGAACTACTAAGCTACATTTCTTGTTCTCCATCCTGGAATTACATCATTTTAATTGAATCTATTTAGCTTTTGCTTCCTGTTCTGATGAGTTCCTACGAGTTCACACTGAGCAAATCTTTGAGCAGATGATGTTAACAAATGTAGCATCCCTGTGTTTTGTTTCAATCAATACACAAATTTTGCCGATTGGCACGCACCTTCAGAGAAAAAATACAACCATTAGCAAAATCATACTACAGACTCAAAATAAATGAGGTGATGTTTTTCATCTGACAGTAGCATCATACTATGCTATTATATTTAGTTGCGTTATGTACAATGCTATCATTTGTGATCTTGCTTTCATCTAACTTCATTAAACGAGCACCATTCTCCAGAGTAGCCGGTTCTCTGGGCAGCCAAACGAGTGGTCTGGTCTTTAGCTATGGGGGAAGAGGCTTCCTGAGAATTCGGAAATGCATCCACTCCCTATTCAAAGTTTGGAAACCTAGCAAATTACCAATGCTACATAGATCAAATGAAATAGACAGATGAATTCCAGAATTGAAAGCACGTACAATCCAGCAACTCTAGGAGTTCACCTTGTAACTCATGTGATGAGACATTGGACCCAGCTCGATTTGAGAACACTCCGAAGCTGTTAAAAACGATAGGGCCTACTCAAAGTGAGGCCATGAATCTCTGTTCCCTGCTGTGGTAAAAGCACATCATGTTCCAAGTTGTTCCAAATATCCTACCAAGGGTAGCTATTACTCCCTATAAAACATTCATATACTGATCATTAATTCAACCTCGAGGCTAGTGCGTTCCTGTTATGAGAGGCTCTTGAAGTTATTCTCTCTGGTGGATTTATGAAATAGACATAGATTGGGGCAAAAAGAGTGTTTGTGTGCGTTGGCAGTACTCCTCCCCTCTCATCCCTATGACCAGTGGCACATACTAACTGGGGTTACTACATGCTCGAAGGTACATTTCATTCTCACCACCGCAAGAGATGAATAGTACATTTGCAACATCACCAGAACACATGTGGATTCATTACTCTGCGTTGTAACTTGAGAAAGTAGACTGAATGCTTGAAAGCAACACTGCACGGCAGTGCACTTTCTTCACAGAATGAAAAAGGCAGAGGCACCAAGGGAACAGTCTCATGAACCTCAATATCACTAATAAAGGAAGTAGCCATTATAGCATATTCCAGAAGAGAAAAACTCATTAACATGTCCAAATATTAGACTGTCATAAGCAGGGTTAAAGTGGTCAATGGTGACACAGCTGCACTCAGTGGCAGTGAGATGTGTAGGTATAATGGCACACTGCCAGATAGTTCCATAGTCTGTGCAGGCAGAGAAAGGGAGAGCCCAGAAAAACACAAGCGACTCCTTGACAATGCAATCACACACCTTATCTTAATGCTTGGCTTTCCACCGAGACCGTTTATAACAAGCCGCTGCAGGTGAGAGTCAGTGTCAGCCCTCCCCCTGTGAGAGGAGACAGTGCCTGGGCTTCAGTGCCTCAGCACCTCCCTGTAAAGAGCATTCCTAGAGCCCCGGAGCCCTGTCTGGGCTGGATGATGAAGTGGCTAGGCAGGAGGTCTGTCAGCTCAGCGGCCCGCATAGAGGCCTCTCTCCTGGGGACAGAAAGGGAGGGCAGGGCTCCCCCGCCTGGAGGTGCAATGACAGACGCTCGTCCGAACCGCAGCGAAGAGGGCCAGTCCTTCCTGTACCCTCCCTTTGAGACCCTATCTTCTTCTGTTTACCTCTTTCAGATAAAAAAAAAAAATCTCTCACCCCCTTGTCTCTCTCTTTTTCTCGCTCCCCCTCCCCTCCTTCTACCCATTCTCCATTTCTCTCCCCTCCTTCTTTCTCCTCTCTTTCCCCCTCCTCCCTTCTCTTTCAGCAGTGAAGTGTGGTCTGAGGAGTCCTCTCTCCTCTCACAGGAAGAAGAGAGAGAGAAAAATATAGAGAGAGTGAAAATAGAAAAAAAACACACATCATTACCCCGCTAAATAACGTGGTCCCACCGTCCCACCACAGCTGCCTACCGTTCTGTTCTCTCTGATGAATTAGACTCCCTCTGTCCTTCCTCACCCTCTTCCTCAGCTGCCACAGAGTGTCTCAGGGGTCAGGCGCTCATCGGTGAAGCCGCTGATAGCACAGGCTAAAAGGGTTTCTTATGTCTTGCACCTGCCCCGTGGGCTCAACAGTTATAGATGACTTGGATGAGACTTGGATGTGCTCTGAACTCCAATGAAATAAACACCTGGCCTGGAAGAAAAGGATTCCGTAAATCATGTTTAAGGATGAACACACTTGATGAAAAAAAGAGGTTTCATGTAAAACACCTGTGGGCCCGGAGATACTGGATCCATCCTCCACTGGCATGATGATACTGTATGTCCGATGTTAGTATTGAACCTGATGGATGTCTCATACCTTGTGAGAATACTCTCTTGCTCCATGTTAGATTTGCTTTGCTTTGCTGCTCATCCCACGACGGCTGGTTGTTGATAGTCAGAGCACCAATAGCAGATCTTCAAAGAGGTTCAAACTGTCCAAAGCACGGACACCGTCCATACATTTCACGAGATCATACCATGTAATGTTCAGGGCAAGCTCATATAATGGTAACGCTACATTCCCATGGCACATCTAACCGACAGACTTCCAGATAATCACTATTTTTCCAAGCAGCGGTGAGTCGTAACAGCAGTCGCCTTCCGCCTGGAACAT
Source organism: Oncorhynchus clarkii lewisi (assembly GCF_045791955.1). Taxonomy (NCBI): domain Eukaryota; kingdom Metazoa; phylum Chordata; class Actinopteri; order Salmoniformes; family Salmonidae; genus Oncorhynchus; species Oncorhynchus clarkii. The sequence goes on along the minus strand of NC_092177.1, from coordinate 31,538,177 downwards.
TCATCACTGGCAGAAACAGCACGTTCCCAACGAAAATGCCAGAAACATCCAGGAAAATACAGAAACACAACCAATTATGTTCTTAGTGTTGCCGAGTAGGTAATTAAAACAGCAGATTCTTTCTGAGCAACAAAAGACACAGTCCACAGCCCACAGCTGCACATTATACACATTACAGAGCCAGGCGCGGAACCTTCTATTATCTCTACTATTACACTCCAGTGCCATAATGATATTTCTGAACAACACATTTACCATTGCTACCCACCCCACCCCAATCCAACAGGAAAGTCTATCATTTCCCCCCCAATTTGCATTTGTATATTTGGCTGCTGTTCAGACTCATTATTCCATACCTGTGTGAGCATCTGACAAAGCTACAATTAGGACCAGACACTAACACAGATCAGCTATTATTTCCCTGGTGAAGTATCTGATGATATCTATCCACTATATCAAGAGTCTGATCTCTGAGAGCCCTAATGACTCAACTGTTTCCCATCAGTGGATAATCACCTGGAAGACACTGAGAGACACAGGGCTTTAACACAGACCTGCTCTTCATTAACACTATGATGTAAGCTCTGGCAAGGCAGCTAGCTAGCTCCCAGCCCCATGTAGCCAGCCTGAGGTCTGATAACACAAGCTAATCACTCTTCATCCCTCAGGTTCACTCAGTTCACTCTCTCATTTACTCAGTCGCTTATTCTCCTAATCTCTTACCTTCCACCATTCCCTATACAGAACCAAAAGGGCACGGAGGGTTTTTTAGAGGTCCGAGCATCATCCAGGGCTAACGTTTGCAGCGTCTTGCATCAGCGTTAGAGCGGGGGAGCAGGGATCAGCTGGTGAGGGTGTTTGCGACAAACAGAGAGTCTCGTGAACCCAGAGGTGGTGGTGCCCGCGTCCCGAAGTCCCACGGGGTGTCGTTACCTACCTGTACCCTCCGTCTGCCTCCTACTTGGAACTTACCTGTTGTGGAAAAAAACACACAGGAAACCTCCAAGACATGGCTGCAACCTCCAGGGAACATTACAAAATCAAATAGTAAAGTGTGCAATGCTAGGAAACCTCCGGAATAGCTAAAAGTAATAATGACAGCTTTGATACACTCAGAAAGCCCCCAGTAACATTTGCAGCCATCAAGTGATTGGCCAAAATAATATTAGGGACCCCAGAATCCGATTACTCTACTCTCTCTGTCTGTGAATTGCCTGGATACAATTCAATCAATTCCCGTAGAGAGCTTTACAATTTTATACAGCTTTCTCTTAAAGCTATTTGTCACTGAACACTTACAAAAAGGCCCAGACCGGAACTGGCAAAAAGAAGAAGTGGAAGGAGAAGATGAGAAGAACAACATGAAACGAAAAGAGATGGCATTTTAGTGAGGACAGAACTAAGCCTAGGGGCCTAGACTTTTGCAGGGGAGTCTGTAGTCTCATGAGTGACACTGACTTCTACCAATGTACTCTATATCCAGTCATCATCTCCGTTACATATAGAGACAGTGCTATGCTTTGCATCTGACCTGATTAAAAATAATATGTCACATATTGATGCTAATTGATTGCACATAGCTCTAGCACACATATCAAGGAAATATTCTGCACACATTTTGCATTATTACCTTCTGTGATGGGCAGCATTCAACAACTCAGGTCATGACAATTAGCAAAAAGTGGGGAAAAGACAGTAAATGCTCCGAGGGTAAAGTCCTCAACAAGATGTTATGGTTGGAAACAGATCATGTCCATGTAAAAGGAGCCATGAAACTGAACGTTCATAGGAGCATATCAAATTAAATCTAAGAGGTTGTCTTTTTGAGAAATTAAGGCATATATACATCTTTCAATCATTTGCCATCCTAAAAATGTGGAACAATCAATGGCAAACATTGAAAAGGTACCAGAAAATATTTAAAGGGTATAAGAAATACACCAAAACACATAATGCCGAAGTAAAGGGCCCTGCCAACTAATATCAATACTTATATTTTAGTTTCGGAGAAATTGTTGATCTTCTGTAAGTTTGAAGAAACATTGCCAAAAACCCTCATACAGTATCTTGAAGATATTTTATAATTTCTCTCCCTCATGAGGAGAGAGGATAATGAATGTTCACAGAAGCAACAAGTAATGGTTGACCTACCAATTAGTGAATATTGATTTACTGATAAACATTTTGTTTATGAATTATTAAGTGACTAAAACTCTTAATTCCATTACAAAATTGGCCTTGATGTTAACGTCCACAGACGGACCAGACTGGGCCAAATATATACCTGTAATAGACGCATGTTTCACAAGTTAGGATCGCACAGTGCAATACAATACTATACAGTGAGTAGAGCACAGTAGATTACAGCCCAGTACCATACTGTAGTACTGTACAGTACAGTACAATACAATACAATAAAGAAAAGTAGAGTATAGTACATTGCAGTAGAGCAGAGTACAGTATAATGTCCTCTATTGTACTGAACTATGCTCTATCGTACTCTATTGAACTTTATTGTACTGCTGTATTGTACTGCACTGTACTGTGCTCTGCTGTGCTGCACTGTGATGTCTAAAATTGTGAAACATGAAGAGAATAATATTCAAATTCCATGATTATGCATTTCTGTGTAGTACAGATCAGTGACCCATGATGTAATTCTAAATCCACTTCACTTACTGTACTTCCATAACCAAAAGAGATTTTTCAAACTCAACGAGTCATGCCCTAGCTGACTACCCATTGTTTCTGCAGACAACTAAATTCAGAGCAGATATTTAAGAATGTTTGGAAAATGTGGTCGCATAAAAACGTGAGGGAGATTTTACCGTAATTACGTTACCAAAGTTTACATCTGCACAGTAATTGAGTTTTTGTAAAATTTTCTGTGGAAATTGTTAAAAGTTGTCCTTCTGAGTTGTATGGTTTCTTAAACTTTGAAATGAATGTTTTTTGTTTGGCATCCATTTTAAAGTGAGATGGAGTCAGTGTAATTCCGTTATCGTGGAATTGCCCCAAAAATGTTACTGATCGATTGAACAAAATCATAACGGAAAGGTTGAATAGAGCATGCACATACACACACAGTACGTTTTCAATGCAATATTGTATAAATCCTGTTAAAAGCAACTAAATGTAATTGGAATTGTATTCTACATAATCTGCATTTTTTTGTATTTTTAATACGAGAGCCATAAACAATAACTAATAATGCTGCATACGCCAAGACATGTTAAAATCTGACCTTCCTGGTAAAAATAGTTATCAAATGCTGAGGTGTCGTCCCTTTTGAGGACGCAAGCTCAAGAACACAGTACAAATACGAAAAAATATGCGAATATGAAAAGGTTTTTATGGTGTATTTCCTATTCAACAAAACTGTATGAATAAGCCTTTAAATTACTCATATGCTTTCTAAATATAGTATAATCAAATGTAAAATTACTAACTATAAGATTTAACCTTCCTTATAACTGTAAAATACATATTTGTATGTTTAGTGTTAGAGAAAATGTGTGTATTTTCTAAAGGGCTCTCTTGATCAAAACGTCTGCCCTAATGGCTGTGAACGTCTCACAGAACTCTAGATTGGCTTTCTGAACTCACTAGGAACTGACATTTCATCGCATAATAATATTGTCCGTCTTTGCCAAAGAGAAAGTGTTTTTTGTTTCAAATCTATAAATGATTTTGGACTATAAATGGATCTCTGAATGTGTCACCATGATGACGACACTTTCTCCTGCTGAGCTACGATGTATGGATCGCAGGCATGTGCTTTGTCAGTGGCTGGAGTGTAGGGTTCAGCCAGGAGTTAATGGACAATCGGAAGAGCCAATTAAATGGTAGGAGGGACAATCCAGCTTCAAGTGGTTTCGGATTTCCAGTTACGCAGGCTCAGAAAATATACCACTGTGTCCGTGGGAACCAGGGCTATAACCTCATTTCCGTCTACGGTATCCACAGATCGATTCATAAGCAAAAATATTGGTCGGAACCGGTACCAGAACCACAAAGTTCGCCTAAACAGGGGGCTTCACAAAATGTTTTATGTCAGGGACCAGCAAGCAGGGGTGCTTCCTCCTTTTGGGACTGCTTCCATTAAATCTTAAAATCTGTGTCAGTTACAGCTGCAAAATCCCGTTATTTTTGACACATTTCCCAGGTTTTGTTAGAAATACTGATTGGAGGATTCCACATTTCTTTGCTTATTCCCTCTTGATTACAGGAATCTTCCAAAAAGGATTTCTGTGAATTTTGGGTTTTTGGAAATGTATCAACCTTAGTGTTAGTTACCCATCTCAAGGATCAGTAAACATAATCCCAGATTTGGAGATTGAGAAACACTGATAGAAGACGGTCCAGTTTTGTAAACTATTAGTGCTAGTTATACAGTGGCTTGCGAAAGTATTCATCCCACTTGCCATTTTTCCTGGATTTTTGGGGGGTTTGTATCATTTGATTTACACAACATACCTACCACTTTGAAGATGAAGATACAAAAAATTGTAGAGCCACCTTTTACAGCAATTACAGTTGCAAGTCTCTTGGGGAATGTCACTATAAGCTTGGCACACCAAGCCACTGGGATTTTTGCCCATTCTTCAAGGCAAAACTGCTCCAGCTCCATCAAGTTGGATGGGTTCTGCTCGTGTAAAACAATCTTTAAGTCACATCACAGACTCTCAATTGGATTGAGGTTTGGGCTTTGACTAGGCCATTCCAATACATTTACAGTTGAAGTCGGAAGTTTACATACACCTTAGCCAAATACATTTAAATTCAGTTTTTTTTTTACAATTCTTGACATTTAATCCTAGTAAATATTCCCTGTCTTAGGTCAGTTAGGATCAACACTTTATTTTAATTAAGAATGTGAAATGTCAGAATAATAGTAGAGATAATTATTTATTTCAGCTTTTATTTCTTTCATCACATTCCCAGTGGGTCAGAAGTTTATATGCACTCAATTAGTATTTGGTAGCATTGCCTTTAAATTGTTTAACTTGGGTCAAACTTTTCCGGTATACTTCCACAAGCTTCCCACAATAAGTTGGGTGAATTTTGGCCCATTCCTCCTGACAGAGCTGGTGTAACTCAATCAGGTTTGTAGGCCTCCTTGCTCGCACACACGATTTCTAAAGGATTGAGGTCAGAACTTTGTAATGGCCACTCTAATACCTTGACTTTGTTGTCCTGAAGCAATTTTGCCACAACTTTGGCAGTACTCTTAGGCTCAATCTCCATTTAGAAGACCCATTTGCGACCAAGCTTTAACTTCTTGACTGATGTCTTGAGATGTTGCTTCAATATATCCACATAATTTTCCTCCCTCATGAGGTCATCTATTTTGTGAAGTGCAATAGTCCCTCCTGCAGCAAAGCACCCACACAATATGATGCTGACACCACCGTGCTTCACGGTTGGGATGGTGTTCTTCGGCTTGCAAGCCTCCCCCTTTTTTCTCCAAACATAACGACGGTCATGATGGCAAAACAGTTATATTTTTGTTTCATCAGACCAGAGGACATTTCTCCAAAAGTACGATCTTTTTTCCCCATGTGCAGTTGCAAATCGTAGTCTGGCTTTTTTATGGCGGTTTTGGAGCAGTGGTTTCTTCCATGCTGAGCGGCCTTTCAGGTTAACACGATATAGGTCTCATTTTACTGTGGATATAGATACTTTTGTACCTGTTTCCTCCAGCATCTTCACAAGGCCCTTTGCTGATGTTCTGGGATTGATTTGCACTTTTCGCACCAAAGTACATTCATCTCTAGGATACAGAATGCGTCTCCTTCCTGAGCGGTATGACGGCTGCGTGGTCCCATGGTGTTTGTATTGTTTGTACAGATGAACGTGGTACCTTCAGGCATTTGGAAATTGCTACCCAAGGATGAACCAGACTTGTGTAGGTCTACAATTATTCTTCTCAGGTCTTGGCTGATTTCTTTTGATTTTACCATGATGTCAAGCAAAGAGGCACTGAGTTTGAAGGTAGGCTTTGAAATAAATCCACAGGTACACCTCCATTTGACTCAAATTATGTCAATTAGCCTATCAGAAGCCTCTAAAACTATGACATCATTTTATGGAATTTTCCAAGCTGTTTAAAGGCACAGTCAACTTATTGTATGTACGTACGTAACTTCTGACCCAGTGAATTAAAAGTGAAATAATCTGTCTTTAAACAATTGTTGGAAAAATGACGTGTGTCATGCACAAAGTAGATGTCATATCCGACTTGCCAAAACTATAGTTTGTTAACAAGAAATTTGTTGAGTGGTTGAAAAACGAGTTTTAATGACCCCCAACCTAAGTGTATGTACACTTCCGACTTCAACTGTAAATGTTTCCCCTTAAACCACTTGAGTGTTGCTTTAGTAATATTCTTAGGGTCATTGTCCTGCTGGAATGGGATCCTCCCATCCCAGTCTAAAATCTCTATCTCTCTCAATTCTGTCTCCCAGTCCCTACCGATGAAAATCATCGCCAAAGCCTGATGCTGTTCACTGACTACTGCTCAGCATTTAACACCATAGTACCCTCAAAGCTCATCACTAAGCTAAGGATCCTGGGACTAAACACCTCCCTCTGCAACTGGATTCTGGACTTCCTGATGACCTGCCCCCAGGTGGTGAGGGTAGGTAGCAACACAATTGCCATGCTGATCCTCAACACTGGAGCCCCTCAGGGGCTCAAGTCCCCTCCTGTTCTCCCACGACGGCATGGCCAGGCACGACTCCAACACCATCATTAAGTTTGCAGACGACACAACAGTGATAGGCCTGATTACCGACAACGACAAGACAGGCAATAGGGAGGAGGTCAGAGACCTGGCCGGGTGGTGCCAGAATAACAACGTATCCCTTAATGCAACCACTGTGTCAGATTTTTAAAAAACTTCACGGAAAAAGCACACCATGCAATAATCTGAGTACGGTGCTCAGAGACCAAAACAGGCAAAGGGATATCCGCCATGTTGTGTAGTCAACGTTAGTCGGAAATAGCATTATAAATATTCACTTACCTTTGATGATCTTCATCAGAATGCACTCCCAGGAATCCCAGTTCCAAAATAAATGTTTGATTTGTTTGATAAATTTCGTTTTTTATGTCCAAATACCTTCCTTTGTTAGGGTGTGCAAGTCCAGCAGAAAGGTCGGACGAAAAGTCCAAAAAGTTATATTACAGGTCGTAGAAACATGTCAAACTAAATATAGAATCAATCTTTAGCATGTTTTTAACATAAATCCTCAATAATGTTCCAACCGGAGAATTCCTTTGTCTGTAGAAAAGCAACTTTCACATGACTGCGCGTCACGAGCTCGTGGCTCTCTGCTAGACCTCTGACCCCTCTCATTCGGCCCCACTTCACATTAGAAGCATCAAACAAGGATCTAAAGACTGTTGACATCTAGTGGAAGCCTTGGGGAGTGCAACATGACCAATATCCCACTGTATCTTCAATAGGGAATGAGTTGAAAAACAACCAACTTCAGATTTTGCTCTTCCTGATTGGATTTTTTCTCAGGTTTTCGCTTGCCATATGAGTTCTGTTATACTCACAGACATCATTCAAACCGTTTTAGAAACTTCAGAGTTTGGATAGAGTTTTCTATGCAAATATACAAATTATGCATATTCTAGCTTTTATGACTGAGTAGCAGGCAGTTTACTTTGGGCACCTTATTCATCCATGCTACTCAATACTGCCCCCCAGTCACCAAAAAGTTAACGTAACTGTGATGCGCTTAGGAGTAGTGGATGCGGAGTCAGGCGCATGAGGCAGAAGGTCCAGAACAATGCTTTAATACCGGCGTAGAGAAAATAGTACATGCTACATAACGGGCGCACATAAACGACCGGCCCAAAACCAGGACCTAAACATCCAGGAGAAAAACACAACTGAAATGCACTACCACACACAAACACAGAGGGAAAAATAAGCCCGCACAAAGAGCAGGCGGGCCTTTCCTGGCTTAAATAGCACAACTAAAAACCTGAACAAGAAACAGGTGTAACCAATAAGACAAAACCAACAGAAAAGGGAAAAGGGATCGGTGGCAGTAACCAAGACTAAGGAGATGATTGCGGACTACAGGAAAAGGAGGACTGAGCAAACCCCCATTCTCATCAGGCAGGCTATAGTGGTGCAGGTTGAGAGCTTCAAGTTCCTTGGTATCCACATCACCAACCAACTAGAATGGTCCGAACACACCAAGACAGTCATACAGAGAGCACGACAAAGCTTATTCCCCCCGGGAAGCTAAAAAGATTTGGCATGGGTCCTCAGATCCTCAAAAGGTTCTACAGCTGCAACATTGAGAGCGTTCTGTCTGGTTGCATCACTACCTGGTACGGCAACAGCTCAGCCTCCGACCGCAAGGCACAACAGAGGGTAGTGCGTTTGGCCCAGTACATCACTGGGGCTAAGCTGCCTGCCATCCAGGACCTCTACACCAGGCTGTGTCAGAGGAAGGCCCTAAAAATTGTCAAGGACCCCAGCCATCCCAGTCATTGACTGTTCTCACTACTACTGCATGGCAAGTGGTACGGGAGTGCCAAGTATAGGACAAAAAGGCTTCTCAACAGTTTTTACTACCAAGCCATAAGACTCCTGAACAGGTAATCAAATGGCTACCCGGACTATTTGCATTTTGTGCCGCCCCAACTCCTGTTTTACGCTGCTGCTACTCTCTGTTTATCATATATACATAGTCACTTTAACCATATATACATGTACATACCTCCTTTAGCCCGACTAACCGGTGCCTGTATATAGCCTCGCTACTGGTATAGCCTCGCTACTGTTATGTTTCACATGGTCTTTTTACTGTTGTTTTTATTTCTTTACTTACATATTGTTCACCTAATACATATTTTTTAATTGCACTGTTGGTTAGAGCCTGTAAGTAAGCATTTCACTTACACCTGTTGTATTTGGCACACATGACAAATAAACTTTGATTTCATTTGATGCTGCCACCACCATGCTTCACTGTGGGGATGGTGTTCTCATGGTGATGAGAGGTGTTTGGGTTTGCGCCAGACATAGCATATTACTTGATGGCCAAAAAGCTTAATTTTAGTCCCATCTGACCAGAGTACCTTCTTCCATAAATGTGGGGAGTCTGCCACGTCTTTTGGCAAATTCCAAATGTTTGCTTTTTTTTTAAGCAATGCTTTTTTCTGACCATTCTTCTGTCAAGCCCAGCTCTGTGTAATGTACGACTTAATGTGGTCCTGTGAGTTTTGGTGGGAGGCACTCTCTTGGCAGGTGTGTTGTGGTGCCATTTTCTTTCCATTTGTTAATAAAGGATTTAATGGTGTTCGTGGGATGTTCAAAGTTTCAGATATTTTTTTATAACCCAACCCTGATCTGTACTTCTCCACAACTTTGTCCCTGACCTGTTTGGAGAGCTCCATGGTCTTCATGGTGCTGCTTGCTTGGTGGCGCCCCTTGCTTATTGGTGTTGCAGATTCTGGGGCCTTTCAGAACAGGTGTATATATACTGAGATCATGTGACAGATCATGTGACACTTAGATTGCACACAGGTGTACTTTATTGAACTAATTATGTGACTTCTGAAGGTAATTGGTGGCACCAGATTTATTTAGGGGCTTCATAGCAAAGGGAGTGAATACATATGCACGCACCACTTTTCATTTCACTTCACCAATTTGCACTATTTTCTGTATGTCCATTACATGAAATCCAGATAAAAATCAATTTAAATTACAGGTTGTAATGCACCAAAATTGGAAAAACTCCAAGGGGGATGAATACTTTTGCAAGGCACTGTAAACCCAGGGAAAGGAAGGGGATATCATTTTAAACCACGTGCCGCTGAATCACACAGATCAGAACACACAACACACCTACCAGCTTGTTTGGCATCTGTTGCACCAAATTACATCACCACTGTGTGTGTGTGTTTATGTGTGTGTGTGTGTGTGTGTGTGTGTGTGTGTGTGTGTGTGTGTGTGTGTGTGTGTGTGTGTGTGTGTGTGTGTGTGTGTGTGTGTGTGTGTGTGAGTACGAGAGAGAGAGAGAGAGAGAGAGAGAGAGAGAGAGAGATGTGCTCAGTGAAGTTCAACATCCAGCCACCCCCTCTACTGTACGGACCAGGGAACACAGGTGTCTGAATATGTATGTGTGTGTCAGTGTGAAAATGTCAGTGTGATAATTAACACTCTACGCACAATCTGTGGTGACATCTATGAGCATGTTAACTCTCCTTTAAGTCTGTCATAAACTTACTCATAGGTCTTTCAAAAAGCCTATTTTGGCATCCTTTTCAGAGATGAGGGAGTTTTATCCTTTAATGATTAATGTATCACAAAACAATTCAGCAAACAGTGTAATACACTAGCTAATTGCTAAACTGAATATTGCGCTTGTTGCTAAATACCAGCTTTACAATATTGCTTACAAATCATTCCAATCTAGCTGACATGTGACTACATTATGATGATAAATCACATTCATGATGTTAAGGGAGAAGGCCTGGTATTCGGCCATAATGAACAGTATCAGTAGCAGCAGTAGCCACCCTGGGTAAAGGCATGGACCAGTGCCAGGGACCCATCCAAGGACCTGAGGCCCAGCCCAAGGCCAGTTTTGTGGGAATGTGGGCTTGAGTAGGACCCCGCGAGGCCCTGTTAGAGCACCCTCTCAGCCTTCAGTCAAGGACACTGACGCCACGGACTCTCTAAGACTGCTTTCATACACTCCTGAGGGATACAGAGAGGAAGGAGAGGAAGGACGGGAGGAAAACACACCATTTAGTCTACTGCACAAGTGCACACTGCACAGCCCTGCCTGGCTACAGTGCAATACAACCCCTGACTTACAGTAAGAGGCAAAGTCGAAGCGGGGGACAGCCAAAGTCACAGCAAAGAGTGTCTTAAAGTCAACTTCTTGGATGAAGGACTAAGAGAAGACTAAAATTAAAGCACCAGGCAACCTTCAGTCATGCACCGAGGACATCGTCTTTCTCCACAAGGCCACGGTTATCACAGCAAATCACTTCAAGTCAGAGAGACAGAATATATTAAAATGACTTGGTATTAATTTACTGGCTATGTATTGAAATAGCCACCTAGTGCCCTATGAGAACACATATAACCTCTAATGGACCCCAATACAACGACCATAAACCCATACAATATGTTGTTTTGTTGCATGGCTTTAGCTTAGTTGCGATAAAAGTATACCATGTATCCCAAGCGCTCGAATAAAAAACTACATGTGTCGTCTCAGTTGACCCTGTTGGCTAAAGGTTGCTGGTGTTTACCAGAAGGCGGCACGGACACTCCATCACTCATTAACCCCTAGGCCCTGCTAACGAGCTCTGGCCCAGACTGGGAATCTCTCCTCATTAAGGGAACACTAACCACTGTGGGAAAGACAGGGCTAGGGAAGCGAATAATACACTCCACCTAACACCAGCCTAACACTACCCACTAGCCTCTCTTCATTCAATTAGGAGATGTGCTAAGGTCACAGTCTCTAGGGGTGGAGAAAATAAATAAGGCTGTTTTGAATGCTTGGTTCAATACGCCTTCAGGGGGACCGTGTGTGTGTGTGTGCGTGTGTGCGTGCGTGAGTGCATGCGTGTGTGCGTGCGTGTGTGCGTGCGTGTGTGTGTGTGTGTGTGTTACATTTGGTTCCTACCTGTATTACAAGAGAACACTTTGTACTAGGGTGTAAATGATTCATGAGGGCTCGGGTGAATAGAGGCCCTGAGTTAGTCCCCTATTTGTAGTTAATGATAATGTCTTACTTAGATTCTCCTGCAGTCCCAGCCAGGCTACAAACCATTCTCTCTTTCTGACACCTTTACTTACTCTGGGCCCTAAGCGTCAAAGAATAACCAACATCAATACAGCCACTCTAGCTGATAAAAGGGTCTGGTTAGCTTGGGGGATAATGCCGAAACACTCTGGGGATAATGCTGAAACATTCGGGACATAAAGTCAGCCACATTGACTGAAGTGAAAGTGTCTGCTCGCAGAGCGCAGTATGTAAATCCTGGACTTTCTACAGCAGAGATCAAATCGAACGGGCTCTGACATGTTCAAAATGAACCCACTCTCTCAAATGGCATTATACTTCAGTTCAGAGGTAACGTGTGTGGTGGTTAAGAGGCAATGACATCTTCCCTTCTTTGATACAGTCAGGCCTATAGCCGGGGGAGGAGTGGTGCAGCGGTGGGAGCTGAGAGGGTGCGGGGACTGGGGCGTGCTCTGCAAATGGACCATCTGTTGGCCTGTTATAGCTCTTGAGGAATACGACTGACCATCATTTTTTATCCCAACGCTCTATTTCTATATTGAGACCTTCCACGAAAAAAACGCATTTTGCTCATTACGGCTTTTCAAAGATGAAAAACTACAGTGCTATAAACAGTGCCTTACATATCTAATGGGGGAAATTACATTAGATTACATTAATGGATATTTATATTACAACCTGCATGTGATGACATAATCTATTGCTTTGATTTGCTGTTAGAGGGGGGTTCTAGCTTTGTGAAGAAAGTCAAAAGGGGAATCTGATCATCCCTTCAAAGAAACATGAGTTGGACTATAGAAGTTATTTAAGTCTGACAAGAAAAGTTTTGAATTATAGCCTGCACAGGTATTTTGGGGTCTGAACACGCTTTTTTTTCCTCTCTTCTGAAAGGTTTTGGCCATTTGAATAAGGCATGTGGTTTCACTCCGCCTAGCTCCGATTGTGTGCCATCTAATATTAGTATTTGTATTAATTATCTTAAATGAACTGTCACAGTGGTTAATTAGCATTATTAATGTTGTGTGGCAACAGTGCTGAGTGGAATTTGAAAAATGTAATAACACCTCAATAGTAAAATGTCAAAAATACATAATTACCCTAATTAATGAAACGATGGCAGAGAAACTATCATCTTTATAATAAAGACAGAGGCAAGAAGGCAGAAGGAGAGACTCAGGCCGTCTGAGTTAAACACCGTAATATTCAACAATATGCAAATAAACATCTTTCAACAATATTTTTAAGAAGACTTTAAGTGGACCACTTAGTTAAGCCTCAGTCCCGTGAATCTGTCATATCTTTGTTCCAAAATGTCTTTGATAATGACTATATTAGGGCAGTTAGGCCAGTAGTGAAGTGTTTGTCTGGAGTAGTGATTTCAGACTCTCTTAGAGCAAATACTGCTCTAGGCATCTTTCTGGAATCTTTTCAGTTTTGATCCATCTCTAACATGGCAGGGCGATATTGTTAGCCGAGACAGAATCATGGCTGACTTGACTGGGGCTTAAGATGTCTGCTGAGGTTCCTACATTTGTCCTCTGAATCAAAACATCCTGACTCCCCTGTTCTTGTAGAGTCTGTGATTAAATATTAATGTTGTGTTGCATAACAGCCAGATCTTACAGATGCATAGCGGTGGCATTTATCTGGGCACGCCTGATCAGCCACTGCAAAGACAAGAGCCTGGAATGACAGGCTGAGAGTGGGACCCCCAACAAGGGCTAAGATTGCTTGGTGTGGGAGACATAATAGTCAATGAGATTTGTTCATGAGAATCCAATGTTAATCAGTACTAACTTTTAATCATGATGCTGTGCAATATACTCTGGTGATGTACACAATCCAGAAATAAGACTGTCCGAAATAGTATCTGCATATTCTCTACGCTGTTACGCTGTTTGAAAGATTCAACCCTTATATTTAACGATCTTCTCTGTTGCTCACCAGCAAAACATACTGTATGATTGCCTTATGCGGCCAATTTCTTACCATTTCCAGTCACTGGTATGGTCTAGCCGATATGAAATGCCAAGTAGGGTATTTGTGGTCTATTTTCTGTTTCTCTCATTGTGACTGTCAATGGCTGTGCTTCATTGACCGAGGAGGTAGCGTTCACTTTCCACTGACTGTGATCTGTGATTTGCCTTATCATCCACAGCAGTTCATTATTTTTCCTTTTATTTTAATTCAGATTCCCTATCACAAAACACTGGCTCTGTGTGAGCCATCATTGTACCACGGGGGGACCCAATCACCTCCTTGCATATGACGCTTTTTCATCTAGCGGCTTAGCTTCTTTCAACCCAGCTCCATATTTTCTCTCTCTCTCACACACACCCTTTTTCCTCTCACTCTCGCTCTCTCTCTCTCTCTCTCTCTCTCTCTCTCTGTCTCTCTCTCTCTCACACACTTTTTCTCTCTCACTCTCTCTCTCTCTCTCTCCCTCTCTCTCTCATTGTATTGTTACCTCATAGTAAATACAGCCACACATTTCAAGTTCATATTCTCACTGATCGCTGTGCTGTAGCATATTAAGTGAATGTCTACGTGTGAGTGTGTGTGGCGTTGGGAGTGTTTTTTTTTGTTTGTTTGTTTTTTAAACATATTTTTTTTTTTTACAGAGAATACAAATATAATAGAATCAGTTTGACCAATGAAAGAAACAATGCAGTGTTTTTGCGCTTAGCCTCGGCATCAGATGGGAATAATAGGCTTACAAGCACTAAGCTCATGTCCAAATAGATTTAGGTCTACGCCCCGGGGCATGGGGATCACTTAACAAACCGCTCCCCTCAAATCCAGACTACTTAAGCGCTTTATAGCACAACCATTCAAATGAACGCAAAACACATGGGTAACAATGCTGACATTTTGGTGTGTAAACCAATAGAAATAATACGTTGGTCTCCTGTTGGATTTGTCTGCTCCTGTTCAGTCACTGTAGGCCTCCCACCGTGGGAAGGGGGAGTTTGTTCAAAGACAGGATTTGGACTCAGTAATTAATACACGGTAACATTTCCAGAACACAATCCAATACCACAGGTTAACCTAGTGCGAGAACTGCACGTTCTTGACGACAGTACACCGGATACAGAGAGCTTTTGCAGCTTGTTCTCAGAGATGTGTCTTTCTTGCCAACACACAGCAATCCATACCTTTGTCAAGTAAAGAAATTGGTAACCTAACACATGCCTGTCCTCTGCAATACTATCAGTGTGTTATGGGTCCCTGTATGTCGCCGCAGTCACTAGGGAAACATGTCATCCCCATGTCATACATCACTTTACAGATGACCAATATCTCCCGGCAAACAGACTGTAGGAATAGAGCATGTCCTCGTTCTTCTCTCCTCCCTCTGGCTTTGCTCGGCACTCTGTACCTCTGTCAAGTCCCGGCCCGGCGGGGACATTTTCATCAGTCTACTCTCCACCACTGTATGTTTCCCTGTAGATTCCTCATAAAGCCGAGAATAACGTGTTGACAGGATGATCAATAATGTTTGCCATGAGCGAGTCCCTTGTTTCCACACCGGGAATCGCTCTAACTACCAATTTTAATATGTAAACGTCAGCATCGATAGCTTTTTAATACAGAATCACTGGGGCTGCAGATCATCGCTATGGGAACCCAACATCAATCATGTCTGGGTGAGAGCAGGCGTGACAAATAGCTTAAGTCCTAGAATCAGCTTTCTGGGGCAGAATCTCCCTCTCTCTCCCACTACAGTATGAGAGAACTCAGTCATTTACTAAGGCATGGCAAAGGGAGAGCCAGAGCCAGAGTCTAGGCTAGGCTACACACTGCTCACCTTTGGACCTTCTGACCTGTTCATATTGAAGTCATTGAATGCTCTGCAGTGTTGTCACGAGTCACAGATAGAACTCTGTGACTGTCTGGCTCGCTGGTCGGACAGACTGGTGGACAGATGTAGAGGACAGAGAATAATTATTAATAATCGTAAAACGTTTCTCATCTCAAAGTGACCTTTGACCTAACTGGGCTATAATGATCCGTGTTCATGAATGGCAGCGACCTGTCTCACTGACACATTAAGCTAATCACTGTGATCCTTCAGAGCATCTTAAAAATATAGTTATACACTGAATGTACAGCTTCAAATTTGTCGCAGCATGGACTCTACAAGGTATCAAAAGCATTCCACAGGGATGCTGACCCATGTTGACTCCAAAACTTCTAGAGTTGTGTCAACTTGACTGGATGTCCTTTGGACGGTGGACCATTCTTGATACACATGGGAAACTGTTGAGTGTGAAAAACCCATTAGCATTGCAGTTCTTGACACAAACCGGTGCGCCTGGTATCTACTACCATACCCTGTTCAAAGGCAATAACATATTTTGTCTTGCCCATTTACCCACTGAAGGGCACACATACACAAATCTCACTTTGAATTGCAAATTAGAGGAAGACATTCAAAAAGTAAGTGAATATTTAATAGCTATTTGTGATTTTATGAAACCTGTGCTGGTTGAAAAAGTATTTTGATGTGGGGCGCCATCCTCAAACAACCGCATGGCATGCTTTTGCTGTAAAGCCTATTGTAAATCGGACAATACAGTTAGATGAACAAGACTTTTAACCGATATAAGACACTTGTATATACCTAAATGTGTAATATCCATATCCTCCTAGACATCCTAGACCACCTTTACTCCACACACAGAGATGCATGCAAAGCTGTCCCCCACCCTCCATTTGGCAAATCTGAACATAATTCTATCCTCCTGATTCCTGCTTACAAGCAAAAACTAAAGCAGGAAGTACCAGTGACTCGCTCAATACGGAAGTGGTCAGATGACGCGGATACTACACTACAAGACTGTTTTGCTAGCACAGACTGGAATATGTTCCGGGATTCAGCCAATGGCATTGAGGAGTACACCACCTAAGTCATCGGCTTCATCAATAAGTACATTGACCACGTCGTACCCACAGTGACTGTACGTACATATCCCAACCAGAAGCCATGCATTACAGGCAACATTCGCATCGAGCTAAAGGCTAGAGCTGTCGCTTTCAAGGAGTGGGAGATTAATCTGGATGCTTATAAGATATCCTGTTATGCCGTCAGACGAACCATCAAACAAGCAAAACATCAATACAGGATTAAGATTGAATCCTACTACAACGGCTCTGATGCTCGTCAGAAGAGGCAGGGCTTAAAAAATATGATGGATTACAAACGGAAACCCAGACACGAGCTGCCCAGTGATGCGAGCCTACCAGATGAGCTAACTGCCTTTTACGCTTGCTTCGAGGCAAGCAACACTGAAGCATGCATGAGAGCACCAGCTGTTCTGGATGAATGTGTGATAATGCTCTCGGTAGCCAAAACCTTTAAACAGGTCAACATTCACCTAACCACTGGGCCAGACGGATTACCAGGACGTGTACTCAAAGCATGCACTGACATTTTCAACCTCTCCCTGACCGAGTTTGTAATTCCTACATGTTTCAAGCAGACCACCATAGTCCCTGTGCCCAAGGAAGCGAAGGTAACCTGCCGAAATGGTAACCTGCCTCGTGGCACTCAAGTTGGTAGCCATGAAGTGTTTTGAAAGGCTGGTCAAGGCTCACATCAACAGCATCCTCCCAGACACCCTAGACCCACTCATATTTGCATACTGCCCCAACAGATCCACAGATGATCAAAAGGCTCCTCAACAGCTTTTACCCCAAAGCCATAAGACTGCTGAACAATTAAATAGATCGCCACCGGACAATTTACATTGACCCCCCCCCCCCTCCCTTTTTGTACACTACTGCTACTCGCTGTTTTTTATCTATGCATAGTCACTTCACCCCCACCTACATTTACAAATTACCTCAAATTACCTGCACCCCCGCACACTGACTCGGTACCGGTGCCCCCTGTATATAGCCTCGTTATTGTTATTCTTATTGTGTTACTTTTTACTATTACATTTTATTTCAGTCTACTTGGTAAATATGTTCTTAACTCTTCTTGAATTGCACTGTTGGCTAAGGGCTTGTAAGTAAGTATTTCACGGTGTTGTTTTCGGAGGATGTTTGTTTTGATATATTTCACATGGATTTACCTGGTTAGGTGTCCAGTGTATAGTGCCCTGGGTCAGTTCTCTGGGTCACCCACTAAAACAGGGACTGTCACTCATCGTAGCAACTTTCCTAACCCTATGCAACCAACCCACAACTAATTACAGCCAATCCATCCAGGACTAAACAGCCCAGAAGCACAAGACGCCATGAGCCTGTCTGAATACAAAGCAGCCTAAATGCCTCATCTTCCCCCTGTATTCAACAAAGCCTAGAACATCTATCTCCCTGACAACAATTTATGCACCGGTAAGTGCATTTCCGCCCAACACCAGCAAATTGAGTTCTGTGGGTTTAGGCTGGGTCAAGTTATTGTCATTGAAAAGAAAATTCATGCACAAACAACTAGGCAATTACCCATTTTCTCTTCTGTTTTTTTTCTTCTGAATTTGTCTTCTTCCCTTTGTCGTCTTGAGAAAGACAACATATGGTGTCTTGCTTTGAGAATGAGGCCAAGTGTTCTGGTAACTAGAAAGAGGTGGTACACACACACACACACACACACACACACACACACACACACACACACACACACACACACACACACACACACACACACACACACACACACACACACAGAGGCATGCATGCTCTCATAGCACATACACGCACGCACGCACCCACACACACACACACACACACACACGCACACGCACATGCACACACACACACACACACACACACGCACACGCACACACACACACACACACACACACACACACACACACCTGCTTCGGCGATAGTTGGTATATCAGAGCCCTTTTGTAGATGTATCGAAACAGGACTAAGTGAGAAGAAAGCGTCTGACCTATTTGCAAGGTAAATGTAGCCTAGTTATAGGAAACCATGAAAACCAGCTCTGCCACCGACACAGATGAAAGACTATTGTTCCTGATCTAGATGAAGAGACATTTTTTCATTTTTTTCATTGTGAAACCCTTGTTCCATGAGCCTTTTATTTTAACAAAAGACAAACAGTGTCTGATTCTTATTCAGGTCTGTCTCTCACTCTGCGGTGCTGGGTAAAAACCCTGTCACCTGCTGAATATGTGACGGGCTTTGAAGTAATCAGGTAGTAGGATCTTTTTCAATTTGACTTTATTATCCTCCAATGTCATTTGTAAACGTGCTTTAAACAATGGGTGCAGGGAGACGGCGGCTGCAGTGGTTTTTATTAGCTCTACTTTGTTTGGCTTGTAGAGATAATTATCCACATTAGAGGTGCATAGTTCTCTCTCCCAGGGTGTCTTACTATAATGATGGATGATCTCTAAGGATTACAAACCGAGGTACTATACAAAAATGCATTATCTTGTTTTATGTATCATCTTGTACAAACAGTCATTTATTTTCGGTGGATTGTTTGTTTGTGTTAACATACAACAGTCCATTGCCTGAAAAGATAACAACAGATATTCAAGAAAGATCATTACCAGAAAGGAGAAGGTACTGTAGGAGAAGGAGTTTGATTGACTTTTGTCAGACTACACTCCCGTTCAGGACTGTGCCTTAACTTCCTAGAATACCCACAGTAGTGTGTGTAGATCACATGCTTACTGAAACCATGTAAGTCTATAGCGCTAACTGGGTAGCTAGCTAACCACGAAGAATTGACAGATAACATTAGCCATCTCATGTTAACGTTACCTTGCATTGTGCACATTAAACAATATGGCTAGCTGCATATAGCTAGCGGATAATTCTGAAGTTTGCTTTATGTATATCCTGTTTTGTCTGTAAAACCATGTTTTGAAAGTGTACATATGTACAGTACCAGTCAAAAGTTAGGACACACCTACCCATTCCAAGGTTTTTCTTTATTTTGACTATTTTCTACATTGTAGAATAATAATATTGAAGACGTCAAAACTATGAAATAACACATATGGAATCAAGTAGTAACCAGCTTCACCTGGAATGCTTTTCCAACAGCCTTGAAGGAGTTCCCACATATGCTGAGCACTTGTAGGCTGCTTTTCCTTCACTCTGCGATCCCAAACCATCTCAAGACGTTTGGGTGATTATGGAGGCCAGGTCATCTGATGCAGCACTTCATCACTCTCCTTCTTGGTCAAATAGCCCTTACACAGTCTGGATGTGTGTTGGGTCATTGTCCTGTTGAAAAATAAATGATAGTTGCACTAAGCGCAAACCAGATGGGAGGGCGTGTCGCTGCAAAATGCTGTGGTAGCCATGCTGGTTAAGTGTGCCTTGAGTTCTAAATAAATCACGGACAGTGCCACCAGCAAAGCACCCCCACAGCATCACACCTCCTCCATGCTTCACAGTGGGAACCACACATGCGGAGATCATCCGTTCACCTACTCTGCGTCTCACAAAGACACGGCGGTTGGACCAAAAATCTCAAATTTCGACTCATCAGACCAAAGGACAGATTTCCACCAGTCGAATGTCCATTGCTCATGTTTCTTGGCCCAAGAAAGTCTCTTATTATTATTATTTCTCTCTTTCAGTAGTGGTTTCTTTAAAGCAATTGAACCATGAAGGCCTGATTCACACAGTCTCCTATGAACAGTTGATGTTGAGATGTGTCTGTTACTTGAACTCTGTAAAGCATTTATTTTCACTGCAATTTCTGAGGCTGGTAACTCTAATGAACTTATCCTCTGCAGCAGAGGTAACTCTGGGTCTTCCTTTCCTGTGGCGGTCCTCATCAGAGCTTGTTTCATCATATCACTTGATGGTTATTGGACTAAACTTGAAGAAACTTTCAAAGTTCTTGACATTATCCGCATTGACTGACATCCATGTCTTAAATTAGTCATAAATTAATGTTGGATTGTCATTTCTCTTTGCTTATTTGAGCTGTTCTTGCCATACTATGGACTTGGTCTTTTACCAAATAGGGATGTCTTCTGTATACCACCCCTACCTTGTCACAACACAACTGATTGGCTCAAATGCACGAAGGAAAGAAATTCCACAAATTAACTTTTAGCAAGGCACACCTGATAAGTGAAATGTATTCCAGATGACTACCTCATGAAGCTGGTTGAGAAAATGCCAAGAGTGCAAAGCTGTCATCAAGGCAAAGTGTGGCTACTTTGATGAAACTGACATTTGTATAACCCTTTTTTGGTTACTACATGATTCCATATGTGTTATTTCACAGTTTTGATTTCTTCACTATTATTCTACAATGTAGAAAAGAGTACGATGCTGGTTGATAAATTGCCAAGAGCACGCAAAGCTGTCATCTTGGCAAAGTGAACTTAGACATAATGCGACGGTTCTCAAAAAAGAAATCAAATCAAGCGTGAGCTGAGTAATAAGGAAGTAGCTAGCTAGTAGTTTTCAATGAGTGATACTCAAACAGTCTAAACGCAATATACAACTACATTGTAATGTGTTGTTAGCTGCTTGTGTCGTCCGGAGTAACGTTAGG
This sequence comes from Oncorhynchus clarkii lewisi, assembly GCF_045791955.1. NCBI lineage: Eukaryota > Metazoa > Chordata > Actinopteri > Salmoniformes > Salmonidae > Oncorhynchus > Oncorhynchus clarkii. The sequence goes on along the minus strand of NC_092177.1, from coordinate 31,516,877 downwards.
ATCAAGACAGCCAGTTGACTGACTGGGCTGACTAACTCAAACTTACCGCTGCTTCCTGGCTCAGTGAGAAGAGATGGCAAGTTTGATCATTTTGATAGTTCTAGGGTACTTATAGAATGTTGAAAATATATATATTTATTATATTTATTACCAATATTCCGCCTTTACAGCACGCAAAAGTAGAGAGCCCTGTGTGAAAGTCACATCAGACACCAACAACTTTCACCAACTGCAGCTCAGCTGGCCAGCTACAGAAACGCTCTGTGGTGTAGCATCGTAGCCAATAATACCTGCAGGTTAATAAGGGAGAAAGGAAAGGGGGATACCTAGTCACTTATACAACTGAATGCATTCAACCGAAATGTGTCTTCCGCAATTAACCCAACCCCTCTGAATCAGAGAGCTGCGGGGACTGCCATAATCGACATCCATGTCTTCGGCGCCCGGGGAACAGTGGGTTAACTGCTTTGCTCAGGGGCAGAACGACAGATTTTTACCTTGTCAGCTCGGCGATAAGATCCAGCAACCTTTCAGTTACAGGCCCAACTCTCTAACCACTAGGCTACCTGCCACCCCCGGTGCATGTGTGTGCGTGTGTTAGCAATAGTGCTGACTGTGTTGTCCTGTTGTGGCTCTATGGCAGTGTCGAGGCGGGTAGCGTTGAAAAAGAAGACTGTAGGAGTGGTCAGCTTTCTGGTGATCTACCCCCTCTACCTGCCACTCTTTATTCTCTTCCGGATGAGCCATAGCAAGGTGACTCACACACACCTTCATAACTCACACACATCTTCATAACCCACACACACCTTCATAACTCAAACACACCTTTATAACTCACACACACCTTTATAACTTACACACACCTTCATAACTCAAACACACCTTCATAACTCACACACACCTTTATAACTCACACACACCTTCATAACCCACACGCACATTCATAACTCAAACACACCTTTATAACTTACACACACCTTTATAACTCACACACACCTTCATAACCCACACACACCTTCATAACTCAAACACACCTTCATAACTCACACACACCTTTATAACTCACACACACCTTCATAACCCACACGCACATTCATAACTCAAACACACCTTTATAACTTACTGAGACCTTCATAACTCACACACACCTTCATAACTCAAACACACCTTTATAACTTACTGACACCTTCATAACTCAAACACACCTTTATAACTCAAACACACCTTTATAACTTACTGACACCTTCATAACTCAAACACACCTTTATAACTCACACACACCTTCATAACTCACACACACCTTTATAACTCACACACACCTTCATAACTCACACACACCTTTATAACTCACAAACACCTTCATAACCCACACACACCTTCATAACCCAAACACACCTTTATAACTCACAAACACCTTTATAACTCACACACACCTTTATAACTCACAAACACCTTTATAACTCACAAACACCTTTATGACTCACAAACACCTTTATAACTCACAAACACCTTTATAATTCACTAACACCTTTATAACTCACACACACCTTTATAACTCACACACACCTTCATAACTCACACACACCTTTATAACTCACACACACCTTCATAACCCACACACACCTTCATAACCCACACACACCTTTATAACTCACAAACACCTTTATAACTCACACACACCTTTACAACTCACAAACACCTTTATAACTCACAAACACCTTTATAACTCACAACCACCTTTATGACTCACAAACACCTTTATAACTCACAAACACCTTTATAACTCACACACACCTTTATAACTCACTAACACCTTTAGAACTCACAAACACCTTTATAATTCACTAACACCTTTATAACTCACACACACCTTTACAACTCACAAACACGTTTATAACTCACACACACGTTTATAACTCACACACACCTTTATAACTCACACACATGTTTATAACTCACAAACACCTTTATAACTCACAAACACCTGTATAACTCACACACACCTTTATAACTCACTAACACGTTTATAACTCACAAACACGTTTATAAATCTCTAACACCTTTATAATTCACAAACACCTTTATAACTCACAAACACCTTTATAACTCACACACACGCTTATAACTCACGCACACATTTATAACTCACACACATGTTTATAACTCACACACACCCACCCTTGCATCCATCTAGACACTCGTCACATCTCCACCAAAATGCACTTGAATCCTGGAACACATCCTAACGAGTGTGTTTGCCTGTGTCATCCCTGCGTGTGTGTTCATCAGTGTGACAGTAGAGCAGGTGATCTCCCAGGTGTATCAAGAGTCAGGGGAGATCGATTACTTCCTGGATAACTCCATGGCAGGAAGCTCCTTCCTCATCTACAAAGGGATTCCTGGAGAAGTACGTGAGTGTAATGTACACACACTTTTTCTCTCTCTAATAGTTGTCCCCTGTTTTCTTTTTTCCTCTGTTTCTGTCTGTTCACAATGTGTTTTCAGGTTTAAGCAGAGTTCATGCAGATAACTAACTTGCCTCTGCGAACAAAGCTCATGGCACAACTGGACCAGGATTTGGATAACCTGATGATGGCAGTCCGCACCAAAGGAGGAGCTGCAGGAATGAAGATCTGCAACATTATGGCAGCCACAGCTAAGGTGTGTTCATTTGGTGTTAGAAATTCTAATTCAAGGTCTTCTCTTTGCAATCTGAACAGCTACTATAACATATTCCATTTGTGATTGTATCTCCTGTAACTTTATACTTGTACATTGTAAAGAAAGGACCCAGCAAATCGTTCCATCTGGACCCGTTTTGCCTTATTGCAGAGTAATGACATTAACATCTAGAGAGACTGCATCCTGAAATGCCTGTCTAACTCAAAGAGGACGAGAAGCTTGTCAAGCAGTACTTTGTTTGAATTGTGGATATGTCAACACCCTTTCTATGCAATCTAATGACAATTATAACAATGCTGAGGTGACGTTTTACAAAATCAAGTGTCCAAGAAATGCATGTCAAAACAGAAGCCTTCGATTAATATCTGATCTGTGCTTAATTTGGTGATTTCTTTGTGTTTACATTGCACGTTCTTCAGAACAGCCCGAGAAGGAGTCCGAGAAGAAGATAGCATAGACTGTCATGGGGATTTACATAATCCGAGGAAGAGTCAGTAAAGAACAAATTCTTATTTCCAATGATAGCCTAGGAACAGTGGGTTAACTGCCTTGTTCAGTGGCAGAATGACAGATTTGTACCTTGTCTACTCAGGGATTCAACCTAGCAACTTTTCGGATACTGGCCCAATGCTCTAACCACTAACCTGTCGCTCCTGAGACTGCTTTGAAAATGTCACTAACCTGGCTTTTAGAAAGACCTAACTAGTTTTCACGTTGTTTGCATTACTTGACATGCTAGTGCGAGGATGGTCATTTAAAAAAAAAAAACACTTTTAAACAATGCACTAGCATGTGCAGTTCTGGAACCTGATTTGGAGGTAACTACAATTTCCAATACTCAGCACTTCATCCTCAAACACTTCTTTCAAATCTTCACTTTGAAGTGAATACTTATCACTGCACTGAGTTAACATTTAGAATAACACGTAACGGAAGTAACACGTCACAAAAGGACAACAGGATGTGATCCAAGGCAGTGGGGGCTTCTCAGCGACCTGGGAAGCGTAGCCATGTTGATTGGACTCGTCTATGCACTCAAGTTGAGCTACCATCAAGACCTTCAATGCAGATCAAATCTAGTTAAATTGGATATGTCACATGCTTCATAAACAACAGGTGTGGTCTAACAGTGAAATACTTACATACGGGCCCTTCCAAACAATGCAGAGAGAAAGAAAAGGATAAATACTAGAAAAAAATTGACAAATAATAACACAAGGAATAAATGCACAATGAATAATGATAACTTAGCTATATATACAGGGTACCAGCCCCAGTTCATATGTGCAGGGGTAGAAGGTCATTTAGGTAGATATGTGTATATATACAGTTGAAGTCGGAAGTTTACATACACCTTAGCCAACTACTTTTAAAATATTTCCTGTTTTAGGTCAGTTAGGATCACCACTTTATTTTAAGAATGTTAAATGTCAGAATAACAGTAGAGAGAATGTTTTATTTCAGCTTTAATTTCTTAAACCAAATTCACAGTGGGTGAGAAGTTACATACACTCAATTAGTATTTGGCAGCATTGCCTTTAAATTGTTTATCTTGGGTCAAACGTTTCGGGTAGCCTTCCACAAGCTTCCCACAATAAGTTGGGTGAATTTTGGCCCATTCCCCCTGACAGAGCAGGTGTAACTGAGTCAGGTTTGTAGGCCTCCTTGCTCGCACATGCTTTTTCAGTTCAGCCCACAAATTATATATAGGATTGAGGTCAGGGCTTTGTTATGGCCACTCCAATATCTTGACCTTGTTGTCCTTAAGCCATTTTCCACAACTTTGGAAGTATGCTTGGGGTCATTGTCTGTTTAAAAGACCCATTTGCGACCAAGCTTTAACTTCCTGACTGATGTCTTGAGATGTTGCTTCAATATATCCACATAATTTTCTTTCCTCATGATGCCATCTATTTTGTGAAGTGCACCAGTCCCTCCTGCTGCAAAGCACCTCCACAACATGATGCTGCCACCACCGTGCTTCATGGTTGGGATGGTGTTCTTTGACTTGCAAGCATTCCCCTTTTTCCTCCAAACATAACGATGGTCATTATGGCCAAACAGTTCTATTTTCGTTTCATCAGACCAGAGGACATTTCTCCAAAAGTATGATCTTTGTCTCCATGTGCAGTTGCAAACCGTAGTCTGGCATTTTTAAGCAGGTTTTGGAGCAGCGGCTTCTTCCTTGCTAAGCGGCCTTTCAGCTTATGTCGATATAGGACTCGTTTTACTGTGGACACTGTGGACACTTTCCTACAGCATCTTCACAAGGTCCTTTGTTGTTGTTCTAGGATTGATTTGCATTTTTCGCACCAAAGTACATTAATCTCTAGGAGACAGAATGCGTCTCCTTCCTGAGCGGTATGATGGCTGCGTGGTCTCATGGTGTTTATACATGCATACTAATGTTTGTACAGATTAACTTTGTACCTTCAGGCGTTTGGAAATTGCTTCCAAGGATGAACCAGACTTTTGGAGGTCTACAATTTTTTTTCTGAGGTCTTGGCTGATTTCTTTTGATTTTCCCATGATGTCAAGCAAAGAGGCATTCAGTTTTAAGGTAGGCCTTGAAATACACCCACAGGTCTACCCCCAATTGACTGAAATTATGTCAATTAGCCTATCAGAAGCTTCTAAAGCCATGACATCATTTTCTGGAATTTTCCAAGCTGTTTAATGACACTGTCAACTTAGTGTATGTAAACGTCTGAGCCACTGGAATTGTGATACAGTGAATTATAAGTGAAATAATCTGTCTGTAAACAATTTTTGGAGAAATGACTTTCGTCATGCACAAAGTAACTAACCGACTTGTCAAAACTGTAGTTTGTTAACAAGAAATTTGTGGAGTGGTTGAAAAATGAGTTTGGGGAGTCTCATGCCTTTTGGCAAACACCAAATGTGTTTGCTTATTATTTTCTTAAAGAAATTGCTTTTTTTCTGGCCACTCTTCTAATAAATCCCAGCTCTGTGGAGAGTACGGTTTAATGTGGTCCTACAGACAGATACTCCAATCTCCGCTGTGGAGCTTTGCAGCTCCTTCAGGGTTATCTTTAGTCTCTTTGTTGCCTCTCTGACTAATACCCTCCTTGCCTGGTCCGTGAGTTTTGGTGGGCGGCCCTTTCTTGGCAGGCTTCTTTTGGTGCCATATTCTTTCCATTTTTTAAAATAATGGATTTAATGGTGCACCGTGGGATGTTCAATTATATGCATATCCTAGCTTCTGGGCCTGAGTAACAGGCAGTTTACTTTGGGCACGTCTTTCATCCAAACTTCCGAACACTGCCCCCTAGCCTTAAGAGTTTAATGGCGCTCCGTGGGATGTTCAAAGTTTCGGTTTAAAGTTTTTTTATAACCCAACCCGGATCAGTTCTTCTCCACAACTTTGTCCCTGACCTGTTTGTAGAGCTCCTTGGTCTTCATGGTGCCGCTTGCTTGGTGGTGCCCCTTGCTTAGTGGTGTTGCAGACTCTGGGGCCTTTCAGAACAGGTGTGTATATACTGAGATCATGTGACAGATCATGTGACACTTAGATTGCACACAAGTGTACTTTATTTAACTAATTATGTGACTTCTGAAGGTAATTGGTTGCACCAGATCTTATTTAGGGGCTATAATAACAAAGGGGGGTATACATATCCACGCACCACTTTTCCGACGTAATTTCAAAGTCATTTTTTTTCATTTACCCCACCAACTTGGACTATTTTGTGTATGTTCATTACATGAAATTCAAATAAAAATACATTTACATTACAGGCTGTAATGCAACAAAGTAGGAAATACATCAAGAGGGATGAATACTTTTGCAAGGCACTGTAGTGATTACCTGGCACTTTTTGTCTTACAGAGCAGGATCATTTCCATGTGCCGTTTCTATCGACAGTTCACATCATCTGCCCAATTTGAAGGAAGCAGACATTTGAGAGATTCAGTGAATAGAATTGGTGTTGGAAGGTGTTTCAATTGAATCCTCAACGACATCCTCTGTTTGTTACGCGGGAATGTGGGAAGGAACTGTAATAACTGTTTTGTAACTTGAAATCAGCTTTAGTCTGGCTGTTGTTGTATTTATTCGACCAGTTTGAGTATGATTTGCACAATTGAATTGTGTGGACATTTGACATAAAATGACAATGGGCACAACTAACATAGTTGGTATAACAACAGCACATTTTGTTTGTCCAAATGAATTAAATCAGGTCAATAATAAAGATTTGATTTATGTTGGATTTAGACAGGGCTTAGACTCATGGGTTAAGTTGGAATTATTTACATAATTTCGCAATTCGAAATTTCGACGCATATTTAAAATGTGTTCATATTGTGTTTTCTGTTTATGAGCTTGTGGGTGCCAAGCAGTGTGATCCAGAGGTCAGGGTCCTAAGCATAGCAGCAGATGGTGGATGGTTTGTGTTTAATTATTGCCGGTCGACAGGCTGAGACGAACTAGGCTTGTAAACGCTGTTATCCAGTGATCAATCTAATGTTTGGAGCATTTATAAAACTCCCTATTCTCTCCCACATCTTCCTCTAATGCATGCATCCCACATGGCCATCCTCACTCCTTCTTCACCCCCTCACACTCTATCCTCCTCACTCTCATAACAATGTACCGATACAGGAGCGCATTTATATGCTAATAGACTCGGTAGCACCACTGGTGTGGTGGTGGCCATAGTGTGTGTGTGTGTGTGTGTGTGTGTGTGTGTGTGTGTGTGTGTGTGTGTGTGTGTGTGCGCGCTTGTGTGTGTGATACAGGGATGCCTCAGTACACGATCAACAGCGCAACCCTGTCATTAGGTAGTCTAGCCCAGCGGTTAAGAGCGTTGGGCCAGAAATCAAAAGGTCACTGGTTCGGGTCCCCGAGCCAACTAGATGAAAAATCTGTCAATGTGCCCTTGAGCAAGAAACTTAACCCTTATTGCTCTGGATAAGAGCATCTGCTGAATGACTAAAATGTAAAACATTTCATTACAACCAGGCCTGTGTTTAACTCCAGATTAATATTTGAACACAATGATGTTCATAACAGTCAACTCTCAAATATTACTGTGTGATAATATTGCTTACAGGAAAAAAATGCCTAAACAGCAAATCCTGCAAATGCAGACACCCAGTCAAATGACCCTCTCATAGCCAAGGAGGGTACACTATCTGGGGAGAAAATACGCTCTCAGGCTCGGGTAAATTCTCTGTGTTGCACAGACGTGTGTGTGTATGTTATGGTGGTGTTCCCATGCTTTGAGTGTATGGCAGACTATGAACTAACTTATTGATCAGCTATTTATAATTATTGAAACAGACTGTGTTCAAAGTGTTTAAGGCTAAGTTTAGGCATAACCCCCCGGATTTTTAAGTTTAGGATTAAATTTATGCATAACCCCCTGGATTTTTAAGTTTAGGATTAAATTTAGGCATAACCCCCCGGATTTTTAAGTTTAGGATTAAATTTAGGCATAACCCCCCAGATTTTTAAGTTTATGATTAAGTTTAGGCATAACCTCCCGGATTTTTAAGTTTAGGATTAAGTTTAGGCATACCCCCCCCGGATTTTTAAGTTTAGGATTAAGTTTAGGCATAACCCCATAGATTTTTTTACTTTGGGTTAAGTTTAGGCATTAACTCCAAATGGTTAAGGTTTGAGATAGGTTGCTGTTTTAAGCCTCTCTCTGGATTTGAACTCGCAACCTTTTGAATCAGATGCTAACTCCAATCCCCATCCACGACGCCCAAGCAAAACCCTAACCTATACCCACTGTTGCCCCTAGTGGCCGGTTTCCACATTATCTCCTGACGTCAAATACTGACTTGTATCACGGGTGACCCGGCTGCGACAGACAATCTGATAGATAGACAGATAGAGAGGGATGGATGGAGGAATGGAGGGATGGGGGGATAGGGGGAAACAGATGCTGGCTGATCTTCCCCCTCCCTGGGGCGAGGGAGAGATTGGGCTCAATGGACACAGGATTAGTGTAATGTAAGACCATCCTGCCAACTGCTGCTGCTGTGCTCTCTCTCTCTGTGTGAGTGATTTGTGTGCATGTTTGAGTGTGTGTTGTTGTGTGTGTGTTTCTACGTGCTTGCCCTCGTGCTTGTTTGTGTACATGTGTCTGTGTGTATGCGTATATGTGTGAGTGTGTCTGTGTACGCTCCCTGTGTATGTGTGATTCCCGTTGACTATCTAATTCCGAGAGGCTGCTGGAAGAACATGCGTGTCTGAGTTCGTGTCACTCCTGATTGGCAAAAGCCGGGCAAAACGCCCACAAACTCACCATCACAGCCTTGGCATCAGAAGCCAAGGATGCCACGCTGTCACGACCAAAGACTCCCTCCATCTGTCCGCATACTTTCAAAATTTAGTAGCAACTTCGTTTCTATCTCACGTTTCCACTGTAAACAAAGTAGATGTCTTCTAAGAGATGAAGCCAGGTTATTTTTCAAAAGAGCAGCAGAGGGCATTTGAAGCCATTGGACACAGTTTCAGTAAAGATGTAGTAATGAAACAAGCAGCTCACCAAATAATAGAACGAACACAGCAGAAACGACCACTAAACTATTGTTATTTTCCATCCTCTTGTCTGTGTGTGTGTGTGTGTGTGTGTGTGTGTGTGTGTGTGTGTGTGTGTGTGTGTGTGTGTGTGTGTGCGCGTGAGAGAAAGAGAGAGTCTGTGATTGAGTGCAAGTATATTAAAGAGTCACTGCTTCACGCTGTTTTAAAGTCATACACACACACCCCGCTGCACCACTGCAATCCCATAGATCAATAGTGTTTAAGCAGAAAGCTAGGAGCTAGTGGGGGGGCTAGGTGAGGGAAGTGAGAGTGTGCTCTAAATGCCACAGGGCTAATTAAGGATTATTCAGGATGAACTCCTTTTCTTTAAAAGGAACAAAATGGGCCCCGTGAGGGTCTGACACAGAATGGCTCCCCAATGCCTCTGCCATCTGTGATTCAGGGGCAGGCCAGTGAAACTGCATACACACAGAGAACCAAACAAATAAAGAACCTGGTGTTTCTTCTACCAGTGTTAACATTCAAAAGCATCTGTCAGAACACTGAATACCCATATAAAACTATTTGTATATACCGATTAAACAGCTGGGCATTTCCATGTAAAATGGACCCATGAGCACCAACATGGGACGTTTATAGCAGCATGGTCAAATTGGTTTTCAAATGAAAGCTAAGAGTCTATATATATTTTTTAATGAAAGCATATAAACATTTTTCTAACATGTTCCATCCCCCAAAAATTGTATGAAGCAGAAGCTTTGATTTGTACGGAAACAGATGGGGAGAAAAGAGAACGAACCCGCACACTGCTCTTGATAGTGTCACTGATCATTAGCCCTCCTGTTGTGTTCGTTTCATGTTAATTAATTATGTGTTCCAAATCCAAAATGACCGCCCCATTATAGCTGATTATAAATCCATAATAATACATATATTATCACCTAATGTTGTGTTAGATCTTTTTTTAAATCAAGTTCTTGTGAACATTACACGTTTTGAACTTCTACTTGCTATTTATGGCTTCATTGACCTGAGCTCATACAACTCGTTTTTAAGTTAAAAAAAGCATGACGTATGGATTAGTTTGACTATAACAAATACTCAGATGAAACATATTGTGCTATTTATCACAGACTACTTTGTGTCAAAGTTTAACAAGGACATTTGTTTCAAAACCATTTCAAATTAAATAGTGGCACAAAATAACATATGTTATGTTCCAGGTCAAAACTAACCGTTATGATTTTATTAGTAAAGAAAGGACATGGGCCCAAAACTACACATTAAAACATGACTATATTACAAAATGAATGTCTGAACACATTACAGAACAACAGTAACAATAACAGTATTACTAACAATAACAAAAACATCAACATGTTCACAATCTGTCAATCAATGGTGGTTACATTTTGTGTTGTTCTCATGCACATGCTGGACAATACGTGGCGGTTGATGCATGTGCCTTGCAAATATATGCACTGCATTTATGGAACTTAATGCTCGTTTTGACATCTCTTGGTGCACACAGATTGCACCTCTTCCTCAAGTCTCTTCTGTCTCTGGTGGCCGTAGATCTTGCTTCTGGCCCTTGTATATCTCTCACCGATCCAGCAGAGCATGGTGTTTGAGGAAGGCGTTGGCACCTTTGAATGAGGGGTGCCACCATGTCTTTCCCCAACTCTTCAAAGAATAGTCTCCCCTTGAAGAATTTCCCCTGCTTAAAGCCTGGATTCACCTCCATCCACACCAGGAACGCGTTGTAGGCCGACACATCTAGGATGTTGAAGAACACCACCATGGGCCAATGTGCCGTCATCCTCTTACAAGAGTATGGGCCTGTAACCTGCAAAAGTGCAACAATCAGTAAATATAATAATGAGTACATACAAGTGATACTTCATGTCTTGCATATAGATGTACCACATCTAAAACATATTTACATATTAAAATGAATAGAATTGACTCCATATTGTTCACAAATTCATTTCACCAAACAGCAACATGTCTTATTTTTATGGTGCAGATAAAACAATCTGGTAATAGAAAATAAGTACATGAGACTTGAAAGATAAAAAGTAACATCATTTATCATGTTTTTCAGATCCTCTTTGTTCCTGTTGTAATCCAGAACAGCTTTGGGCTTCTTGTCCTCCCAGGTCCTCACAGCGGCATCCCTGTGCAGAGTTGTCATCAAGAGCAGATTCTTCTTTTCCTTCGGGCAGTATGACACAAGAGTGTGTGTATCGGTGGAGGCAAATTTAGAGGAAAATCGATCACTGTCCTTGGTAGTGAGTAAGGCAGGAGGCAACTCAGACTTGTTCCTTCTGACCGTCCCCACCATGGTCATTTATTTTGGAGCAGCTCCTGAAATTGTCACATGCTATGTTGGAGACCTGCAGTCATTTCCGGGACCACCGGCTTCCCCTGGTTCCTTTCTGGAACACCGTCTGCAGGTTTCCCGGTGTAAACCTGCATGTTCCAGGCATAACTTGTTCTGGCATCACATGCTGCCCATATCTTCATTCCATATTTAGACGGTTTGCTTGGCATGTACTGTTTGATTGTGAAGCGTCCCCTAAAAGTGATCAGACGCTCATCCACTGTGATGTCTGGACTTGGGTTATAGATGAGTGGCAGGCGCTCCACCCACTTGTGCCCGACCTCTCGGATCGCTGCCAGCATGTCTGGTTGACGGCGGCCTGGTCTTGTCTCACGGTTGTCGAAGCGAATCACCTGTGACAACACTTGAAATGTCTGGAGTGACACAGTGGCACGGAAAATTTCCCGACCAGACTCTGCATCCCATAACCTGGTGGTAGATTTGTTTCTGGATCTGTACACACCAGCCAAAATCAAGAGAACCACGTGTGCTTGGATGTCTGTCCGGTCCACATTTTTGACCGGGAACACCACAGGTGTAAAAAAGTTAAATAAAACACCCAAAACGTAATGAAAATCATCTAAATGTATTTTGTGTGTTCAGATGCCCTGTGTGGACAAAGTCATGGAAGCTTATGATAATCTGTTTAAATAAACTACCTTTTTCAGAGAGAAAACGTATTAATCGGTCCAATTCGACCGGGAACACAACAGGAGTGTTCATAAGCTTTACGTATCGGCTTCACGGCTTTTGTCAGAGCTTTGTGAGTTTTTGAAATTAGCACCCTTATGTAGACCTGGTCCCACTCACATCCGTTCCACGCATCAAATGTGGTTGGAGGCGAAGGAAAACAAATAAGTGCTACCAAATATAACAGTATGCATTTCATAAATATTCAAATAAACTGTGTACGTAAAACGTATTAAACAGGTTTTTAAAACCACAATGAGGACATCGACCTACCAAGCAAGTTTTCATAAATCATTGTGTACAGTGTGAGAAAAACGTCAGAGTAATCTGAAATAGGGTCATAGTCAAAAAGATGGAAAGGGGATCTTAGATAACATCTACCAAAGATAGTATTTAAAGCTATTATTTAAGCCAGAATGGGTGGGGCCAGCTCTGCGCTCAAGACCGCCAGTGCGCCTCCACGGCCCAGTGTATCCGGTGCCTCGGCCAAGGAAGAGGCCTCCTGGATGTCTCCCCAGCCTGGTGAGTCATGTGGCTGCTCCCAGAGCCAGGTCTCCTGTGTGTCTCCCCAGCCTGGTGAGTCCTGTGCCTGCCTTCTGTCCGGAGCTGCCAGAGTCGCCCTCCTGTCCGGAGCTGCCAGAGTCGCCACCCTGTCTGGAGCTGCCAGAGTCGCCCTCCTGTCCGGAGCTGCCAGAGGCGCCCACCCAGACCCTCCCCTATAGGTTTTGCGTCCGGAGTCCGCACCTTTGGGGGGGGGGGGGGGGGGGGGGGGGTACTATCACGCCCTGACCTTAAAGGAAATGTACGCTCACCACCCTGCACCTTGGTCCGCTCCTTCCATCAGCCATGGCAATACCGCTCAGGAAGGAGACGCGTTTTGTCTCCTAGAGATGAACGTACTTTGGTGCGAAAAATGCAAATAAATCCCAGAACAACACCAAAGGACCTTGTGAAGATTCTGGCTGAAAACAGGTACAAAAGTATCTACATCCACAGTAAAACAAGTCCTATATTGACATAACCTGAAAGGCCGCTCAGCAAGGAAGAAGCCACTGCTCCAAAACCGCCATAAAAAAATCAGACTATGGTTTGCAACTGCACATAGGGACAAAGATCATACTTTTTGGAGAAATGTTCTCTGGTCTGATGAAACAAATATAGAACTGTTTGGCCATAATGACCATCGTTATGTTTCGAGGAGAAAGGGGGAGGCTTGCAAGCCGAAGAACACCATCCCAACCGTGAAGCACAGGGGTGGCAGCATCATGTTGTGGGGGTGCTTTGATGCATGAGGGACTGGTGCACTTCACAAAATAGATGGCATCATGAGGAAAGAAAATTATGTGGATATATTGAAGCAACATCTCAAGACATCAGTCAGGAAGTTAAAGCTTGGTCACAAATGGGTCTTCCAAATGGACAATGACCCCAAGCACACTTCCAAAGTTGTGGCAAAATGGCTTAAGGACAACAAAGTCAAGGTATTGGAGTGGCCATCAAAAAGCCCTGACCTCAATCCTATAGAACATTTGTGGGCAGTACTGAAAAAGCATGTGCGAGCAAGAAGGCCTACAAACCTGACTCAGTTACACCTGCTCTGTCAAGAGGAATGGGCCAAAATTCACCCAACTTATTGTGGGAAGCTTTGTGGAAGTCTACCCGAAACGTTTGACCCAAGTTAAACAATTTAAAGGCAATGCTACCAAATACTATTTGAGTGCATGTAAACTTCTGACCCACTGGGAATGTGATGAAAGAAATAAAAGCTGAAAGAAATAATTCTCTCTACTATTATTCTGACATTTCACATTCTTAAAATAAAGTGGTGATCCTAACTGCTAGGATTAAATGTCAGGAATTGTGAAAAACTGAGTTTAAATGTATTTTTTAAAATTATTATTATTATTTCACCTTTATTTAACCAGGTAGGCAAGTTGAGAACAAGTTCTCATTTACAATTGCGACCTGGCATTTGGCTAAGGTGTATGTAAACTCTACTGTGCTGTGCTGTTCTGTCCTGTACTGTCTTGACTTGTGAAACACATCTATGATTGGTTCAGATTTGGTCTGGTCCGGATCAACCAAATGTGATCTTGTTTGGGGGGTGGAGGTCATTCGAAGACAAGCCAGTGTGTAGAATAACAACCACATATGCAAAATGAGGATATTGCATATTTCTACCTGTACTTATTCAGTATACATCACCATGAACAGAATGATATCATTATCCAGAATTGTGTATTTCTATTACAGATCAGGGACCAGTGGTGTAATTCCGTTACTGTAATTGCATTACCAGATGTAAATCCACTTATCCTATTGTAGTTCAACAACCAAAACATTTGTTTTCAACTCAAGTGGGGTTTCTCAATGTGCATACTACCGTGCTCCGAGCACACAAATTGGAGAATGCATCAGTCGGAGTCCAAATCAAAGTATGCGAAAGGAAGCATGGAGGGAACATCTTGGATGCCTACTCCGCTTGTACACATTTCAAAGCATGCATCGATTCAAGCTTCAATGAAAAGTATCGACAGCAATATGACGCAACCACGTAAAAACTGTGCAACATTTCTTGAAATCAATGGTGGGCATTATTTGGGCTATAGCAAGATAAAATAACCCACTATGTCGGAATGAAATGTTGCCTATTCACATCTCATATGTTGCCTGACTACAAAATGTTATCTTCATAAATATTTTACGTTAATAAATACATTCTGTGTTAATTTTGGCATGTTTACCTGCCTACAATACCCACTGTAGTGTGTGTAGATCGCAACCCAATAGTAAATCCATAAGGCTAACTGGCTGGCTAGCCACGAAGAATTGGTAGATTCTCGTGTCCCAACTCCTGCCCGCTCACTTCAAAAAATACAATCTGCCAGTGAGGATGGTGACCAGTGCTGTGTTTGACTGTGTGATAATATCAGCCAACCACAACTGGTTGTAGTCACTGGGAAGTCCCACAAGAGATACTCTCTCAGTGCTTCCTCCCGCTACCGCTCGCTACCGCCGTCTAGCTGCCCTCCTCTGGAAAGATATTCTCCTAGCTGTCGGGTCCGTGTATCATCCGGATGTTTATTTGTAGCGTAGCTAGCACCAGGTTACACTGACATGCTTTACCAGGGTTGCTGTGTAGTAGCCCATATACCCATTGATCATGATAGCTTAGCTAGCCAGCTAACTTAAGCAGCTTGCTAAATAACCATGGATGATGACTTGGGAAAGCTACTGCACTAGCAGCAAGTTACCTTTTGCCAGTAGATAAATAGGGTCATTAGCTATCTATGTGAATGTTCTATATCAGCATTATGTTAAACATGTTGCAAGCTAATGCATATAATACAAACACAAGTAGTGTCTTGCTAAAGTTACTTAGATTAGCTAGCTACTTTCGCTAACCAAATTTCTGTGCAGCAATTGATGACGCATTTTACTCTAAAAGGTCAAAAGTTATGCAGAAGCATGGGAGTGTAATGTAAAATCTATGCGTTCTCCACACTCTTGTCCTATTAAGAATTTACTCTAGAGAATGCCCTCGAAGTACGCACTCAGAGAATGGGAGTGTGGAGCATGGTAGTATGCATATTGAGAAACACTCAAGTTGTCATGTCATAGCTGACACCCCATTCTTTCTGCAAACATCTTTGAATCGTAATTTATAGTTTTTGGACAACGTTGTCCAAAGCCATTTTTTTAATAATAATCCTGTTACCAAATTTTGCACAATTCTTCCAATAATTGTGTTTTTGTTACATTTTCTGTAAATTGTTCAAAATTCTCCTTTTGCATAGAGTTGTATGGATTGTTAAACTTTGAAATCAATGGTTTTTGTTTGGCATACATTTTAAAGGGAACAATCTGAGTCAAAGCGTAATTCCGTTACCATTCAATTTCCCAGCTGCATATCAAATTAGTAAATCAAGGGTTTGACAAATGTGGCCTTTTGCTGTTGTTGGTTTTCCCAGTATGAACTCTTCCAAAAACATGACCCCCAACACACTCTCCTGGCCATTTGTGACAAACAAGCTCAAGAGCCAAGCACTACCAGATCCTAACTCTTTACTACTACAGTGTTTACCCAATGCTTTATCTCTACAATTTACAGCACAACATAGTAGAGCGACAGGTAAATGTAAAGATACGGCTGCTGATTGACATTTTAGGGAGAGAGAGAGAGAGAGAGAGAGAGAGAGAGAGAGAGAGAGAGAGAGAGACAGAGAGAGAGAGGGAGAGAGAGAGAGAGAGAGAGAGAGAGAGAGAGAGAGAGAGAGGGAGAGAGAGAGAGAGAGAGAGAGAGAGAGAGAGAGAGAGACAGAGAGAGAGAGAGAAACAAACACCGGATGGCTTGGGCTAGCCCACGCTGTTCCTTGTCATTTTGCCAGCCTGGCTCTGTGATGTGGCTTGGCTTTGGACATTAATCATTGATGACTCTGGAGAGAATGGATCCCCTGTGTGTGTGTGTGTGTGTGTGTGTGTGTGTGTGTGTGTGTGTGTGTGTGTGTGTGTGTGTGTGTGTGTGTGTGTGTGTCACTGCCAGCGGTGTTATATACAGTCATGGCTTTTGTGCAGTGGACACTATGGACCACAGAGTCTCAGGGGAAATCTGAGCCCCTCATATCAGCAGTACCCTCCCTCTATCATATTAACTCCACAGAGACACGGATACACACACACACAGGTGGTCCGCTGTGACACTGAATAAATATATAGGCTCTGGTGTATCTGTCTGTTTATGCGTAAGCATGCTTGTGTGTGTTTGTCCTGCATACTGTTATTATGTGAAGATATTTAGGAGTTGACCTCATCCTTTGTTTGTGCTTATATATGTGTCCACCCATGTCTCTCTCTCTGTGTGTGTGTGTGTGTGTGTGTGTGTGTGTGTGTGTGTGTGTGTGTGTGTGTGTGTGTGTGTGTGTGTGTGTGTGTGTGTGTGTGTTTGTATCCAGCCATGTCCATGTCTGTCTGTCTGTCTGTCTGTCTGTCTGTGTGTGTGTGTGTGTGTGTGTGTGTGTGTGTGTGTGTGTGTGTGTTTCAGAGAAATGTGAGAATCCTTGAGTTGTGGTGCATAGACTTAGTGTCTGACAGCCGGGCCCATGGGGAAAGCCTTATCCTGACACCTCGGAGACGCAGAGGAAGAAGCATAAACACACTTACCCTCTGTGGAGATGCACCACTGGCTAAAAATAACCCTGAGGTTCACCACGCGTTGTTACTCCTCGCCGCCTACAAGTGAGAAAATATAATCTGGCTTACCACTGTCTATTCTCAGACCACACGGTTTCAAGAAATCGAGAGCACTAATCACCTCCTTTCTCTCCACTTAAACAGCATCCATCAGAGTACAGATTAATAAAGAACGTGTTCTCAAACGTCATATATCATATTAACACCTCATTCTGTCACTTCTCCTGAGTTTTCAGTCAACATCTTTGCATTTTCTTCTCATCTGCTACATGCTAAATAAAGCTATCAGTTAAAGAAACCACAGTGTTGAAATTCTATTTATGGCCATCTACGTATCCCTCAGAAGATGAACATGACAGGAATAATCTGTTTTAAAAAGATAACAGTATGCTACCTGTGGCATGTGGTTATAGAGGCCAACGGAAGCCAGTCTGCCCCCCAAAATATCATTATGTTACTTTAATATCAATTTCATCTGAGCGAGGGAAACAGCGCCCTCTAAAGCCCACACAGTTCTGTGGCGTCGTCTGTCATCTGTGGCGTCGTGCTATCACTATGCACCGTGCAGCCGAGCAGACTGGGTAAAAATGACAGATGCATTAAGATGTAATGGGGCGGTCAGTAAAACAAACCTTTGCATCAGAGCATTGCTCTGTCTGCCACATCTCCAGCATCATCAGGACGCTGACTTTGACAGATCGGCCACTCGCCTTTCAATGACAGCCATTGAGAGAGAGAGAAAGAAAAAAGAGAGGGGGGGCAGCAATGTCTCGTAAGCTATAGACCCCATTACTTTGAAAGTAGAAAAACAATGAAATAAAGAATAGAGAGAGAGAGAGAGATAGATAATGGGCTTGCTTTGAGGTTTCATTTTGAGTCACTCAACTTTTTCTCGCGGAGAGCGGTGGGAACAATGCGGGAGCTCACTCACCGGGACTATCTTGATTGCCACAGTAACAGCTCTTCTGTCCAAGGGCCAATCGGGCCACTCTTTGTCAATAAAAAAGGTGAGTAGCAGCCTCTCTGGCTGGAGTGACCCGCCACAATTGCTACTTGACCTGTGTCACATCCCAGGCGTGAGAAAATACACACACCGGTAGAGAATACTCACTGTCAAGTCAACAGCAAACACCCACCAGACACCATGTATAGGGAATAATACACAGCCTCGTGCCTCTTCACTTGGTACGAGAAACAGAGAACTGCAACAGAAGACAACTCCAGAACAAGGTGATACAGACTACGAATGACTGCGATTGAAGTAGACTGAATAATAACGCAGACTGTCTGCTGCTTTTATGTTCCATTGAGTTTTTTTGTGTACATACAAATACTCGCTGGTTGATACTCACGCAGAGCTTTTACACACAGCAAGAAACAGGCACAATTCATTGTGGGCGTTGTGGTGACACACCTGGATCACTGGGGGTCCAATGGGATCCCACGTTTTCTGATAACAAGACAGATGTCTGACTGATAATCTTCTCAACATGTTGTCAAGGTGAATTTACGGGTGCGCTCAGTACACGACACATTCTATGTAACAACGGGGCGTGTTGTTAATTGGAATGACAAAGGGGAGAGACTTCCTGTAGAATCTATAATACCACCTTTTGTGAAGATGATGCAGGTGTGTCTACAGTGTAGATGACACCAAAAGGTGGTATAATCAACACAACGAGACAGACAAACAGCCATGTGAAAAAACACTGCCTGACTCAACAGCAGAGAGAGAGAGAGAGAGAGAGAGGGGGAGGGAGAGAGGGAGGGAGAGAGGGAGAGAAGAGGGAGAAAGAGCAGAGGAAGAGAGAGAGAGTGGCATTCAACAGGCGGCAGTCACATTACAAATACCTTTGGGAGTCGGCCACATTAAAAGTACAAAGAGTGTGACAGGAAGCCATATTAATGCTTATTTAATGAGCTTGGCCCTTCTGTCCCCAGCCTGGCCCTACGTGGGCCTGGTTCTTTGTCTGGTTCTCCCTCCCCACTCCACCATCACATCTGGGGCCTAGCAACTCAAACTATAGGATTACTGGGAAAAGAAGAGTCATATCATACGGACATGCTCCCTCTGAGGGGAGGGAGGGGAGGGGAAAGGAAAGGAGGGGACAGGAAAGCATGGTGAATCCCTTTCCTACAGACTGACTCATCTCCTAATCCCATTCTGACATGGGAATGTCCTGTTATCACAGGCTGGTGGGAGGGTTACACAGGAAAAACAAGGCCGGGAGATGTTTCATTACAAGACAAAGTAGCTTAAATGACCATTTTTAAACTATGTTCAAACAAACCAGACATGCTGAGCTTAACGCTCTCTCTCTAACACAGACTTATTAAGCCTGATCCACACTGGTACATTTCAGAACCCAATACACAATTTTCTGTATGTGCACTACCTAACAGAAATTCACTGGCTCACATAGGCTTAAGCTGAAACTGAAAGAGATGGAAGGAGGCAGTATTAGCAGGGAGCGAGGCAGGGAGAGTCAGAGTGAGACAATGGGAAGATCTCAGTTGCATACTCCTTGTGTCCCCGCTCCTCGTCTCCTTCTCAAAACCCATTGGATGAGAAAGCCAGAGGTCCCTCCCCTCTGACCTCCTCCTCCAGTGGGTTTTGAGAAGGAGACGAGGCGAGAGGACGCGAGGAGTATGCAATTGAGATTTTTCCATGGGGAGAGAGTAGGAGAGAGCCAAGGAAGTAGGCCTCACTGGATTTTCCTTCTCTGACAAGATTAACTGGAATGAAACAGGAAAAAGAAAACATTTAAACTGCTCATCTGTATCAAACAGAACAGACAGGCCCATAACTCAACAGCAACAATTATTCAGGGTGCATTACATTAACAGCCCCACACCGTTATAATTTGGCTCAATTTCTCCTTCCGACTGGCTGTTTTGTCAGTGAGATATCAGAGTTATAACCAGAACTCACACTGAGTGATAACTCAGAAAAAACACATACAAGGAACAAAACACACCCATATACAGACATGGGCACACACACTCGCAACACACATAATATCCTGGTATGTACGACACAAAATAACATTCCTCCTGCGACTTGTTTAAACCTTCAGAACAGGTACTGTAGAATTTTGTTCCAATCTTGGCACCACACCTGACCAACTGAGCTAATTGATCAGTTCAGTGATTGCCTACATTCAACACACCTGGTCTTCCAGGTCGGTTAAATCAAAAACATGAAGTGCCTGTGTGTGTGTGTGTGTGTGTGTGTG
The DNA here is from genome assembly GCF_045791955.1 of Oncorhynchus clarkii lewisi. Taxonomy (NCBI): domain Eukaryota; kingdom Metazoa; phylum Chordata; class Actinopteri; order Salmoniformes; family Salmonidae; genus Oncorhynchus; species Oncorhynchus clarkii. Next base: position 31,496,179 of record NC_092177.1, on the reverse strand, counting down.
TGTGTGTGTGTGTGTGTGTGTGTGTGTGTGTGTGTGTGTGTGTGTGTGTGTGTGTGTGTGTGTGTGTGTGTGTAAGCATCAAAGAGCGCAGTCTTGGAGGTTGACAGTGTGTTGTTGTAATTTGTAACCCTTAAGCAACATCGGCTGGTTCGCCACTTTCAATTTCCACCCTTCTCTAACGAGGTTACCCCAGGAGGCCCTCCCCCCAAACCCTCTTCTCTCACTTGTTTTCTTACAATAATCCCCAAATGGTGGAACATGGGAGGGAGGATAAGTCCCATTTTGTCACAATTGTCGAGTTTGAAGGGAGCATCCATCCTTTATTAGCAGTATGGAGAGAGGGAGAGCGAGAGCGAGACGGGGATCTGTGAATGCTTGACTAGCTCTGATTCGACGGGGGACTGCAGTTTCAGGGTTTACTACAGCGATAGTGACGAACAAGAAACGCTGTTTCCAAGCCATGTTTGTTTACTTGTTTTGATAATTTATTGTGTAGGACAAGAACTTAGGCAGACAAGGAGAGAGTGGAAATGATCAAGTAAATAATGAAGAACGTTTTCCTTTTAATAAGTGATGGGTGAGAGTTTTAACTATTCTCAACTCAATATTTGATTAAAATGTGTGTTCTTTGATCTAATCTTTTTCTGGGAGTTTCTTCTCTAAAATGGTCCTTGTCAGACATTTTCAGAGATCAAACGCTGCCTCAAGGGGAAAAGCGAGGGGGAAGTAGAACAAGGTAACATGTCGGGTCTGGCCTCAGCAACAGGGCCATAACTACATATGAGTACACCGAGGTCCGGACCCATGGAAATGAAACAATTTTTAAAAAACAGGAAGAAAGAGTGTAAAAAACGTTAGGATGGCATAGACTGGTGAAGCTATGATCCCTTATTGATGTCACTTGATAAAGCCACTTCAATCAGTGCAGATGAAGGGTTGGAGACAGGTTAAAGAAGGATTTTAAAGCCTTGAGACAATTGAGACATGGATTGTGTACGTGTGCCATTCAGAGGGTGAAAGGGCAAGACAAAAGATTTAAGTGCTTTTGAACCGGGTTTGGTAGCAGGTGCCAGGCACACCAGTATGAATGTGTCTAGAACTGCAACGCTGATGGGTTTTTCAAGCTCAATAGTTTCCCATGTGTATCAAAAATGGTCCACCACCAAAAGACATCCAATCAACTTGACACAACTGTGGGAAGCATTGGAGTCAACATGGTCCAGCATCCCTGTGGAACACTTTCGACATGTAAAGTCATGCCTCGACAAATTGAGGCTGTTCTGAGGGCAAAAGTTTGGGAGACGGTGTGTGGGGGAGTGAGGAGGTGTAACTTAATATTAGGAAGGTGTTCTCTAATGTTGTGTACACAGTGTATTCATAGTGAACAATAAAGACAATATTGCACCTAGCGTTGATCAAAGCTCAGAACGATTGTGGAATCATGAACAGCAGTTTGTTCGTTATGTTCACCTGCGTCCCCCGGATTTACCTCAGAGATTTTTCTCTCAAGAGGCACGGATGTTTGCCGAACAAAATAAAACATCCCGCAACTCCTGCCGTGTGTACAGACACCCCCCAAATAAACAAAAACTGACTCTCTGAGAATGAGTGCACAAGTAGATAAACACTTATAGACACACTATATATATACAAAAATATGTGGACACCCTTTCAAATGAGTGGATTCAGCTTTTTCAGCCACGCCTGTTGCTAACAGGTGTACAAAATCGAGCACACAGCATTTCAATCTCCACAGACAAACAGTGGCAGTGGAATGGCTTTACTGAATAGCTCAGTGACTTTCAGCGTGGCACGGTCATAGGATGTCACCTTTCCAACAAGTCAGTTCATAACTTTTCTGCTCTGCTAGTGCTGCCCCAGGCAACTGTAAGTGCTGTTATTGTGAAGTGGACACGTCTAGGAAGAACAAGAATGTGCAATGCCAAGCGTCGGCTGGAGTGGTGTTAAGCTCGCCGCCATTGGATTCTGGAGCAGTGGAAACGTGTTCTCTGGAGTGATGAATCACACTTCACCATCTGGCAGTTTGACGGACGAATCGGGGTTTGGTGGATACCAGGAGAACGCTACCTGCCCGCATGCATAGTGCCAACTGTAAAGTTTGGTGGATGAGGAATATCGGTCTGGGGCTGTTATTCATGGTTCGGGCTAGGCCCCTTAGTTCCAATAAAAATGTAACGCTACAGCATACAATTATATTCTAATTTTATTTGTCACATGCGCCGAATACAACAAGGGTAGACCTTACTGTGAAATGCTTACAAACCCTTATCCAGCAGTGAAGTTCAAGGAGAGTTAAGAAAACCTCTTGAAACTAAACTTTATTTTTGGAAAAATAATATTCCCAAAGTAAACCGCCTATTTCTCAGGACCAGATCCTAGAATATGCATATAATTGACAGCTTAGGATAGAAAACATCCTCAAGTTTCCAAAACTGTCAAAATATTGTCTGTGAGTATAACAGAACTGATATTGCCGGCGAAACCCTGAGGAAAATCCAATCAGGAAGTGCCTCTTATTTTGAAACCGTTGTGTTCCTATGCACCCCTATTGGCCATTGAAAGGGATATCAACCAGATTCCTTTTTCGGTGGCATCCCTAAGGCGTCTACAGCATTTTTACATAGTTTCAAGCCTTTATGTTGAAGAATGAGCGTAAACGACTACATTGCGTAAGTGGCCAGCTGAGGGCTCTCAGAGTGATTCTTGCGTAAAAGGTAGTCATTTTTCCTCTTGCTCCTACTGAAAAGCAAATTGTCCCGGTTGATATATTATCGAATAGATATTTGAAAAACACCTTGAGGATTGATTATAAAAATAAATATTAAAAAAATTTGGCGTTGTCGTGACTGCTATTTCCGGTGCATTTCTCAACATAACGTGACCAACAAACGGAGGTATTTTGGGCATAAAAATTATCTTTATGGAACAAAAGGAACATTTGTTGTCTAACTGGGAGTCTCGTGAGTGAAAACATCCGAAGATCATCAAAGGTAAACGGTTAATTTGATTGCTTTTCTGATTTTTGTGACCAAGCTTCCTGCTGCTAGCTGGACATAATTCTATGCTAGGCTATCGATAAACTTACACAAACGCTTGTCTTGCTCGTCACCAAAAGCACTCACAAACTTCTACAGATGCACAATCGAGAGCATCCTGTCGGGCTGTATCACCGCCTGGTACGGCAACTGCTCCGCCCACAACCGCAAGGCTCTCTAGAGGGTAGTGAGGTCTGCACAACGCATCACTGGGGGCAAACTACCTGCACCCCAGGACACCTACACCACCCGATGTCACAGGAAGGCCATAAAGATCATCAAGGACAACAACCACCCGAGCCACTGCCTGTTCACCCCGCTATCATCCAGAAGGCGAGGTCAGTACAGGTGCATCAAAGCTGGGACTGAGAGACTGAAAAACAGCTTCTATCTCAAGGCCATCAGACTGTTAAACAGCCACCACTAACATTGACTGGCTGCTGCCAACACACTGACTTAACTCCAGTCACTTTAATAATGGGAATTGATGGAAATTGATGTAAGATATATCACTAGCCACTTTAAACAATGCTACTTAATATAATGTTTACATACCCTACATGATTTATCTCATATGTATACGTATATACTGTACTCTATATCATCTACTGCATCTTTATGTAATACATGTATCACTAGCCACTTTAAACTATGCCACTTTGTTTACATACTCATCTCATATGTATATACTGTACTCGATACCATCTACTGCATCTTGCCTATGCCGCTCTGTACCATCACTCATTCATATATCTTTATGTACATATTCTTTATCCCTTTACACTTGTGTGTATAAGGTAGTAGTTGTGGAATTGTTAGCTAGATTACTTGTTGGTTATTACTGCATTGTCGGAACTAGAAGCACAAGCATTTCGCTGCACTCGCATTAACATCTGCTAACCATGTGTATGTGACAAATACAATTTGACTTGATTTGATTTGAGGGGGTACCGGTACCGAGTCAGTGTGCGAGGGTACAGGTTAGTTGAGGTAATTTGTACATGTAGGTAGGAGTGAAGTGACTATGCATAGATAATAAACCACGAGTAGCGACAGTGTACACATTGGAGGGGGGGGGGGGATCAATGTAAATAGTCCGGTGGCCATTTGATTAATTGTTCAGCAGTCTTATGGCTTGGGGTTAGAAGAGTTCCTTACAGAAATGGTTTGTCGAGATTGGTGTGGAAGAACTTGACTGGCCTGCACAGAGCCCTGCCCTCGACCACATCAAACACCTTTGGGATGAATTGGAACGCCGACTGTGAGCCAGTGGAGGCTGTGAAAGCAGAAAAGGGGGGACCGACTCCACATTGACGCCCATGATTTTGGAATGAGATGTTGGACGAGCACTTTTGGTCATGTAGTGTAGGTCAGTCAGTCAGGTAGCTAGCTGCCAGCAGAGACTTTTATTGTAATAACATTGAAGAGGCTCTGGCTAGTATTACTTAGCCAGCTAGAAGGATGGAGTAAGAAGCTAACGTTAAACAGAGCCTACCTCAGCAGAAGCAAAAAATTATTTTTTTGTTGTCATAATAACTTAACTTTACATAGAGTAGGCTACTGAGGCAGACAGTGATGTGGTGCTCGGTGGTGAGGATTAGGCAGGTTGCAATGCATGCAGGAGGAAGCAGAGGGGACAGAGAGAGAGAGGAAGCAAGCAGAGATAGAGGTTAGTGGTTACCCAAACTTACCCAAACTTACTAATCTTGTCAAACTTAACAAAATCGAAGATGTTAAAAATCAAAGGCCTATCTTATATAGGCCAACATTAAAATGCTATCAACATGCAAACAGTATAGTTCTAAACATATCATCCGTTTTTGTTTTTATCGGTTTTTATCCCGATCGCACACTGGCGTTTATAGTTTACCCATTACCCACCGTTTTTACAACTATATCAACGATATTAATACAGAATCGTAACTAATATTCTATTAATTCATGTGGATGTGATAACATGATCATCTGTGTGCTCAATTGATGTCTGTTTGTGTGGCGCTTGAGTAATAATGCCTAGGAATGCAAACGTGAACACTATGTCATTTCAGAAAATAGATATTTATGTAAAGATTTGATGATTTTATGCAATTCATCATTACAACTGTTTGTATAGTCGCTAATGCTACTTGTCATTGTGAATAATTTCTCATATTGCCACACTTTCAGAGGATATAACATTACATTTGTATAGCTAATAGGCTATGCGTTTGCCCAAAACTCAATCCTGTTTATGGTCCTGCTCAGCACAACCCCCATAGAGATGTGAACCCTCCACCGTCCACCCCACACAGACCAGACCAGAGAAATTAGATCCGGCCAGTTGAGAACAATGAGCCTCCTATCTCTCCTCAATGAGTTCCATGAGGATCTGCAGTTGTCTGCTCTTCCTTATTAGCTTATCTGTGACCTTTCACCCTGTGTGACTCGACAATAGAAGCGGAGTAGAATCAGAGCTTTATTTGAAGAATCACAGGGGTCATCAGCCCAAAGAGAAGAGGAAACATCACCCCCTCAGTCATATGCCACTTCCTGCTCATAATCATAATCATGCTGATTAAATTTCCCCTTACTAATGCTAGACTGTAAATCTTCCAATTCCCCACCGCTAACAGGGGTTGAATAAGTGAACACATGCAAGTCATATAAGTTCACCGTTTAAACCGTTTTTGCCAGGTGTTTGTACAGAATAATTCCTCCTTGACATTTCCGGTTGAATAGAAGCAACTGTAGATAGCTGATGTAACCTTTAAACAGGCAGAATCCATTCAACATCAGAGATGTTCTATGAAAGAATTCAATACCACAGCAAACGTCATGACAAAGAAGTAGGTACACACTCTCCCGCTGGCACAACAAAGAACAAAAAAATATTTGGAGATGACCTCTGCTGTTGTTCATTATTTTTCTCTTCAGCCTTAGCGTCTTGTTCAAAGACAGCTTGAGTGTGCACGTCTCTGGCCTTCAAGACCGCATTGTAATAATGTGAAAAATCCTACCACCTCACTACTGCTTTTCTCTTATGTGACTTCAAAAACAATGTCTCCTTGTACACACCTCCTCTTACAATACCACATGGGAAACCTGTTCTACAATCACCACGATCGGAGAAACAATCACTCGTCCTTGAGGCCTGAAATAAACATAATTGTTCCGCAATAATCATAATAGCACAGCTTTAAAGCGTTATTGCTGCAATGTTGCCAACAATCAGGGAGAATGGCGACATAATTGCTCCTTCCCATCCATGACAGCCATCATCTAACCACACTTGGTTAAGAAACAATTACAGTAGCAGCTAATCAGCTGTTTAGAACTGTGTCTGAATCAGTGGTTTGGAGCAGCTGACAGCTGCTATTGAAGAGGAACCTTCCCTCTGGTGTTTAAAGACTGCAGAGGGCAATATTGATGCTCTATGTATGAGTGAAGAGATGCAGCAGCTAACAGCTAACAGCTAGCTTAAGTTTCAATACTCTCCAATGGCTTGGGGAGGAAATATTGTGATGGAAGGAAATCCATCACAATATTAGTCACCCATTTGCTCAATAATGGACTCACATGTTCTGATTAGAGGCAAATTTGCTCTGGAAGCCAAAACAGTCAAATACTCTAAATTGCGGTACAGTTCTAGGTCACAAATCCCTCTACTTTCATATCACGTCAAAATAAATTCAGTAGTGCAAAGTACACTTACTGTAGACCGTTTTAACCGGTGTCAACACCGTTGCAGCCGACAGTATTCTTCAGTGACAACACGTTTGTGTCGTCCGTCTTCCGTTTATTTACACACAGGTGTTCAGAGACACAGATAGCTAATTAGCACAGGTAGTCCACTCTGTCCTCCGTCTGTTTTCCCGTAAACAAACTCTGTAACATGAAAGTATGGCTGTGTGAGAAACCTAACTCTACACAGGTGTGTGGTAATTTCACTTTTGTTTTGGGAAAATCATTTCTCTTTGGTATGAAAGACACGTTCCTTATGTTTCCAAAACTGTTCCGCAAGCGAGGCATGTTAACTTTAATAGCTTCGGGCTCTTAGCAAAACTCCACCGGTCAGAAAATACTATCATCAATAGGCGCTAAAGCAGTTAGCGTCTGTGAATGGGGTGGTCATCCATTTTCTGTGCCAAGCAAATCAACAGCACAGTTATGAGGGCTGATCATCAGGAATTGTCTTTATACAATCCAAGCTGTGATAACCGCTGCAATTGTTTTTTTTCCACTCCAATAAATTTGCCGTGTTCCACCTAGATAAGAAGGTCATGATATTCAGAGGTGGAGATAAAACATTAAAAAAAAAACAATCCATTTACATGGTCAACTAAATATTGGGATTTTGTTTCGCCTGTGTCACACTGGAAAAGGCCTGTAGGTAAATGAACCTACCCATCACACAGAGACAGAAACACACTCTGACTCCCACTGAAAACAACATAACATCCCAGTACCACACATCCAGTAGCAGTGCATTAGAAATTGGTTTGGCTGTGGGTAATGAAATGCACACAGTGGCAGCTTGTGTTGCCTTGGGCAACTCTTACCATGTCAACAAGGATGTTTTTTGAGTTTTCTTCTTCACTCTGTGACTAGGTTGAAGACCACTAGAAGTCCCTTTATGGTAATTACATGCAAAAGAATGACGTGTGAAGCAGAAGCCAAATGATTTCAACATCTAAGGAGTGTCGACATTTGTCTGTTTAGTATTCTGTCTTAGGAACATGAACGCTTATTTGAATATTACATGCAGTCTGGGAACTCTGCAGTAACACAATGATTTAAGGATGAGTTGTTTCTACTTTTTCTTTTGTTGTTGTCTTCCATGCGGGTTACTGGCATGACTTTTCCCTTATTAGTTTAACCTGTGAATAGCATGCCTATTTGCCTCTGGAAAATATAGAATTAAATCAGCGGCATGTCATATTTGTTCTATTATACCATTAACTACCTTAGGTCACCCTTTGATTTTATATTAGCCCCAAGTTATCTTTGTCCTTTGGGCAATGAAATAACACGCACGTAACCTTATGTAATAACATACCACAGCTGGAGATTTTCTCCACTGAGGCTACCATAACTATTGATTTTAGGCTTGTAGGTTAACTCCTGAACAGACTCCTGAACAGGTAACCAAATGATTCCCCGGACTATTTGCATTGTGTTTCCCTCCCCAGCCCCTCTTTTTACGCTTCTGCTACTCTCTGTTCATCATATATGCATAGTCACTTTAACCATACCTACATGTACATACTACCTCAATAAGCCTGACTAACAGGTGTCTCTATAAATACTCTTGCTACTCCTTTTTCAAATGTCTTTTTACTGTTGTTGTAACGCTTGTCGTCTGGGGAAGGAGAGGAGGACCAAGGTGCAGCGTGGTAAGTGTTCATATATTAAATATTTTAATGAACACTGAAAACAAAACAGTAAACAACCAACGAACAGTCCTATAAGCTGCAACACAACACTAAACAGAACATAACCACCCACAAAACACAATGGAAAACAACCTACCTAAATATGGTACTCAATCAGGGACAACGATTGACAGCTGCCTCTGATTGAGAACCATACCAGGCCAAACACAGAAATAGAAAATCAAAGACAAACTAACATAGACTGCCCACCCCAACTCACGCCCTGACCATACTAAAACAAAAGACAAAACAAAGGAACTAAGGTCAGAATGTGACAGTTGTTTTATTTCTTTACTTACATACACACACACACAGACCTTAAAAAAAAAAAAAAATCACACCATTGGTTAGAGCCTGTAAGTAAGCATTTCACTATAAGGTCTACCTACACCTGTTGTATTCGGCGCACGTGACAAATAAACTTTGATTTGATTTGCATTGTTGATGATGTCAACCCATGCTCAGTATCACTGAGAACTATGATTTTCCTTTGTGTCCACAGCACAAGTCGTTATACCAAACATGTCTTTTCTCGAAGAAGCATCTGACTCACATACTCACCAAGCGCCTGTAGAGGGTATGCTATTACCCAAGAGCAGGGTTTGGAAGGAGCTGAGCGAGTTCCCTCTCCTGGCCCCACTCTCTACCTTACTAAATAGCCCCAAAATGCTATAATGGCATCTGAGGGTGATGATTATGAGAATGAACAACAGGGTGCGTTCAGTTCGATTAAACATTTGCTACGTTGCAAGACGGTTTGTACTGAGCGACTCTATCGAACAGACGTTGAGGTACATTTGCTCTGTTTGGTGGGTATGGCGCAGTGTGGCTTGAAGCAATGAGAGACATATTTAAAGGGCAACGGCCACGCTGACAGCGTTCGCCAACCCACAACCCAACCGCTCCCCGTTTTTCAACTGGTCGTTCAGAACGACATCTTTTCCGTTTAATTGAACATTGCACACCGTTTTTTTCATACTAAACGCAGCCCAGGTAAACACACAGAGGTGGGATGAACTGACCAATGACAGGACAGAGCAGAGTGGATCTAGCCAAAGGCAGGACAGAGCTGAGTGGAACTAGCTAATGACAGGACAGAGAGCACACGCCACTGTCAGGAGATGGACACGGGGAGGTGGTGAGATTCTTTATTAATGCCGAGCGAGTGTTAAGCTTTTCATTTTTAAGGATGATCACATTTTTTGGTAACACCTCAATTTAAGTGAGTTGAGTGCCCCCCACTTCCTTCCCAAAATATAATCCTTACTTGACTCTTCACTCAGAGGATTTGACCAATCACCAAAAAGCCCAAAGATAATTAATGTATGTTCACCATGCAATCATAAACTCTTTTGATTTGTTTCTTTTATAAGAGGAAGAGAATAATGGATTTGACTGTCTGTTGCTACATCTGGGGAAATAGCATCAATATGCAAATTAGTGCTTTGATTTCAAACAGCAGGTGATACAAAACATGGTGGATATTTATATTTAATACAACCCCACGTTTTGTTCCTTCTAGGAGAATCAATACGTATCTCTGTGGTATCTGAGGCCTTCATGCTCAAATCAGTTGAGTTTTTTTTTCTCCAATTTGTGTTTGTTCAGACAGCAGTCATTTGCTGACATGGCTATGCTAGTTGTCAAGGTAATGACGGGTGTGTGTGCAGTGGTGTAGACTGATTGGTGTGGTGCACCTACTTCCTATCACTCAGAAGTTATATAGCAAGTTAAGGTGGCAATAATACCTGCCATGGGCATTTCCCAGTTGATTTGAATGTTTAAAATGATAGTGTAAGAACACTTTAAAGCCTAGAAAGGATAAGATGGCTAGCCACAGCAGTCAACTAGCTAGCTAGGTAGTTGTTTAACTGTTTTTGTAAACAATTAACAAGCCAGTTAGCTACCACATGTTCTTGTCAGAACTGTGAACAGAGTAGCTTGTCAAGTAACAAGATATGTCAAACAACAGTCTAAAAACCACTTGAGGGCAAATAAATCAGATTTGACCCTTCAGACACAAGTCAGATTTGTAACTGATTTCGAACTGCCCACAAAGGTGTTTCGAAACGTGGCTTGAAATATCTGATTCCATGTGCTATATGGCTGCTTAGACTGCAGGAAAAATAACTGAATTTAAATCCGAAATGATTTGAGTCACTTCAAACTCCCAATGTTACTAATAGGATTTGGAGTAGTCTCATCATCTGAAGTATGCTTATGATCTTCATGCTTTTTGGACTTCTGATTTGAAACATAACATGGCGTTTATCATTAACAGTGTTGCTAGTCAAATTAAAACACTAGAGAAGCATAAAATGCTTAGAGGGAGGGGTCTGGGATTTAAGGGGGCGGGTAATAATTGACTAATCAAGCAGACTGTATTTTTCTCTCAATTAATGAAACAGCTCATCAAATAATGACACTAACCCTCAAAATGAATGAGTAAATTACAATGCCATTATGAGTAGTGGAGGAGGAGGGAGTTGGTAAAGTAAGGCACTTAGTACTGTGGTAATTGACAAATCATGCTGAACGTGGTGGTGAGACGTGAGAACTAGGAGAAGGTATTGGTTTCCCCTTCCTGGGATTAACAAGAACTCATTATTCCTGCTTAGTGAGTTGGAGCGAACGAACATTCTGGGGAATACAACCCCCCCTCATCCTTTCACACACATGTCCCTTATGTATATGAGTTGATTGTTCTGTAAGAGAGTTAATTTTCTAGAGGAAATAATCGAGACAAAGCAAATAACACCAAAATAATTGTATTTCATCATTTGAGTGTAAGCCGTCAAAATTAACATTTTTTCTTGTGTTTCTTTCTTTCCTCCATAGTTTAACTTGCTCAAATAATGGATGAAGGAAGCTTCACAATCGTCTCTCACCTGTGTGTCTCTGTTAACACAATGTCCTTACTCTCTGCAAAAATCGAATCAAATCAGGGAGTAGACAAAAAGGGAGTAGAAAATAACATGGCTATATACAGGGAGTAGAAAATAACATGGCTATATACAGGGAGGAGAAAATAACATGGTTATATACAGGGAGTAGAAAATAACATGGATACATAGAGGGAGTAGAAAATAACATGGCTATATACAGGGAGGAGAAAATAATATGGCTATATACAGGGAGGAGAAAATAACATGGTTATATACAGGGAGTAGAAAATGACATGGATATATAGAGGGAGTAGAAAATAACATGGCTATATACAAGCACCTTTTGGTAGGTTACTTTCTAACTATAGCCGTTACAGTTACTAGTTACTTGTCCAAAATTGTCATCAGTAACGTAACTTTTGGATTACCCAAACTCAGTAACATAATCTGATTACATTCAGTTACTTTAATACTATATTCTGTCATGCCCTGGCCATAGAGAGGCTTTTATTCTCTATTTTGGTTAGGCCAGGGTGTGACTAGGGTGGGCATTCTAGTTTCTTTATTTCTATGTTTTCTGTTTCTATGTTTTGGCCGGGTATGGTTCACAATCAGGGACAGCTTTCTGTCGTTGTCTCTGATTGGGAATCATACTTAGGCAGCCTGTTTTTCCACCTTAGTTGTGGGTAGTTGTCTGTGTTAGTGGCCTGTATAGCCCTAGTCAGCTTCACGGTCGTTTTCTTGTTTCTTGTTTTGTTGGTGACATTCTAAATAAAAATAAATGTAGGCTCGCCACTCTGCACATTGGTCCGGTCATTTACCTGACCACATTTGTGACACATTCCCCTTAAAAGGCATTAGAAGAAGATAACAATGTATGTTACCAATTGAACGACATCAATTGCAGGATAAATCAATGTTAAAGTTTACACAACTGGCCATATATGGATGTTAGATTGTACTTTATGGGTTGGTTATGTAGACTTCTTCTAACCCATCGCTTTATACTACATAATAGTCTGATTAAATTATATATTTACATTAAAAACCAAAGTCTTTCAGAATTCCAGTCATTCCAATAAATGTTATACCCCTTGATCTTCAAGAATAGGACTTGGAAATATGGAAGTATAGGTTAGCCAAATTGTTTTACTTGATCATGACCCCAAAACTAATATCTTATTAGCCAGCCCTAGTCTTTTGTTCATGGAGGACTGAATGGGCTCATTGATTTGAAAAACAAAATGCTGTGCTCATGGAATGGCATGCTTTGAGCACGACTGAAAAGTGTTATTTACATGTGATAAATGAATGCAATATGCTGCATTAGCTATGGGACCATTGTTCACCTTTTTGTTGGTAACACTTTGATATCTTGATAATATGCAGCTGTTTAAAACCTCTTTATCCTACCCCCTCCTTTTTCGAACATTCTGTTAAAAATCGCACAACATTTCAGCGTCCTGCTACTCATGCCAGGAATATAGTATATGCATATGATTAGTATGTGTGGATAGAAAACACTCTGAAGTTTTTAAAACTGGTTAAATCACGGCTGTGACTATAACAGAGCGTGTGTTTCATCGAAAAGCGCAAGAAAAACTGGTCACTGAAATCTGAAAAAAGTATCCATGCGCCCCTTTCATGGATTGTTTAAAGGAAACCAAATTTAATATGGAGACGGATGCAATTCCTACAGCTTCCTACAAAAATCCTTTGAGACATTACCAATAGATCCGTGAGCCTACCTCAATCGATTTTGGAAGATTGAAAAATGGACACTGTTTTCTTTTGTAGCTGCTATTGAATACAGATCGCCCAGTGATCAATTTGATCGCTTATTAACGTTTACAAATACCTAAAGTTGGGTTATAAAAGTAGGTTGAAGTGTTTTGTCAAAGAATATAGGCAACTTATATAATTTTTAAACATGACGTTGCGTGTTGGAAGAGAGCTTTTTTTGTGATGCAGGCAGGCTATACAAATGGATATTTTGGGCATTCATGGACGGATTTAATCGGGAAAAATACCAATTTGTGATGTTTATGGGACATATAGGAGTGCCAAGAAAGAATATCATCAAAGGTAATGAATGTTTTATATTTTATTTCTGCGTTTTTGTGTAGCGCCGGCTACGCTAATTATTTTGTTTACGTCGCCTTCAGGCATTTTGGGGTGTTGCATGCTATCAGATAATAGCTTCTCATGCTTTCGCCGAAAAGCATTTTAAAAATCTGACTTGTTGGCTAGATTCACAACGAGTGTAGCTTTAATTCAATACCCTGCATGTATATTTTAATGAACGTTTGAGTTTTAACGAGTACATTTAGCATTTAGCGTAGTGCATTTGCATTTCCAGGTAGTTTTAACCATGTGAGAATATACAGTTTTAGTTTACATTTGCAATATTTACAAACGTTGGAGTAAAACAAGATTATATTTTGGGTTCTTATGGAGTGTGACAGTTGAACTGAGCTCATGAGGTATTTAAAAGTTATATTCTTCAAAAATCAATGGATAAACAGCACAAGTCAAGAGTTTAGACACACCTACTCATTCCAGGGTTTTTCTTTATTTTTACTATTTTCTACTTTGTAGAATAATATTGAAGACATCAAATCTATGTAATAATCATGTAGTAACCAAAAAAGTGTTGAACAAATCAACATTTTACATTTGAGAATCTTCAAAGTCACCACCCTTTGCCTTGATGACAGTTTTTCACACTCTTGGCATTCTCTCAACCAGGATAAGGAGGTAGTCACATGGAATGCATTTCATTTAACATGTGTGCCTTGTTAAGCGTTCATTTGTGGAATTTGGTTCCTTCTTAATGTGTTTGAGCCAATCAGTCGTGACAAGGTAGTGGTGGGAAACAGAAGGTAGCCCTGTTTGGTAAAAGACCAAGTCCATGTTACGGCAAGAACAGCTCAACTAAGCAAAGAGAAACGACAGTCCATCATTCATTTAATAAGACATGAAGGTTAGTCAATTCGGAACATTTCAAGAGCTTTTTTGGTTTCTTCAAATGCAGTCGCAAAAACCGTCAAGAGCTATGATGAAACTGGCTCTGATGAGGACCGTCGTGGCTTTGTGAGACACAGAGTAAGTGAATGGATGATCTCCGCGTGTGTGGTTCCCACTGTGAAGCATGGAGGAAGAGGTGTGATGGTGTGGGGGTGCTTTGCTGGTGACAGTGTTGGTGATTTATTTAGAATTCAAAGCACACTTAACCAGCATGGCTACCACAGCATTCTGCGGTAATACGCCATCCCATCGGGATTGCTCTTAGTTGGACTATAATTTGTTTTTCACCTGGATAATGACCCAAAACACACCTCCAGGCTATGTAAGGGCTATTTGACCAAGAAGGAGAGTGATAGAGTTGCATCAAATGACCTGGCCTCCACAATCACCCGACCTCAACCCAATTGAGATGGTTTGGGATGAGTTGGACTGCAGAGTGAAGGAAAAGCAGCCAGCAAGTGCTCAGCATATGTGGGAAGGTTGCAAAAACATTCCAGGTGAAGCTGGTTGAGAGAATGGCAAGAGTGTGCAAAGCTCTCATCAAGGCAAAGGGTGGCTACTTTGAATAATTGTATTAACACTTTTTTGGTTACTACATGATTCCATGTGTGTTATTTCACAATTTGGATGTATTCACTATTATTCTACAATGTAGAAAATAGTAAAATAAAGAAAACCCTTGAATGAGTAGGTGTGTCCAAACTTTTGTATATATGATTTATAAGTCCAAAAATCGATGTAGCAACTACTGATTTCCCCTTTAAGTCTATCAAAAGTTTTCGAGTTTGAGCATGTGGCCATTAGGCCTATGGGTTTATTTATTTCATCATCATTAATTAGATTGAGCAATTAAAGCCCCACTTTTATCCCATAGGCTGGGATACTCACTATCCTCACTAAGAGTGCATTTTTCACTGGCTGTCCACTGGTTTCAAAAACGTTGATTGGAATGTGGCCTACAAAATCTTATTATTGCTTATTCTTTTCCTGTGAGTGATCAAGCACATTTGGTGTGTCATCATAATGGTCTCTGACTTGTGGTCAGACTCTCTCAGGTGGAACAAGCTTAAACAGAGAAGTGTCAAATATTTTTTTGCACAAACATCCTTTCTGAATGTAAAAGTAATCTATGAAGTATTCATCTAGTTTTTCAAATGTTTCTGTAATCTGATTACAAGGATTTTGCTGGTAATTTAACGGATTACAGTTCCGTTTTTTTTTGTAATCCCTTATATGTAACACATTACATGTAATCCATTACTCTCCAACCCTGTATACAAGGAGTAGAAAATAACATGGCTATATACAGGGAGTACCAGTACCGATTCAATGTGCAGGGTACGAGGTAATTGAGGTAGCTATGTACATATAGGTAGGGGTAAAATGACTAGGCAACAGGATAGATAAGAGACACTAGCAGCATATGAGACGGTACGATAAGAGATGGTATGCCCGCCGCATACCACCCTGCATCCCACTGCTGGCTTGCTCCTGAAGCTAAGCAGGGTTGGTCCTGGTTGGTCCCTAGATGAGAATACCAGATGCTGCTGGAAGTGGTGTTGGATGGTCAGTAGGAGGCACTCTTTCCTTAAAGTCAAAAAAAATATCCCAATACGCAGTGATTGGGGACATTGCCCTGTGTAGGGTGCTGTATTTCGGATGGGATGTTAAACGGGTGTCCTGACTCTTTGTGGTCACTAAAGATCCCATGGCACGTATTGTAAGTGTAGGGGGTGGTATCCCTGGTGTCCTGGCTAAATTCCCAATCTGGCCCTTATACCATCATGGCCACCTAATCAGCCCGTCCTCCCAAGTTAAGGTCACACCAACCCCCTGTGTAACATAGTGTCTTAATAGGGTTTTGTGTCACCGTGAAGCACCAGAACAACTTCAACGCACCTTTGCATAGATTCTACAAGTATCAGGAACTCTATTGGAGGGATGCGACACTATTCTTCCACAGGAAATTCCATCGTTTGGTGTTTTGTTGATGGTGGTGGAAAACGCTGTCTCAGACTCCACTCCAGAATTTTCAGTAAGTGTTCAATTGCGTTTAGATCTGGTGACCGAGACGGCCTAGGGCATATGGTTTACATCGTTTTCGGGCTCATCAAAACATTCAGTGACCATTCGTGCCCTGCAGACCATGTCATCCAAGCAATCTTGGTGAATTCCAATTCTATTTTATCCTGTGTTCTATTCTCTCTGTTTTCCTCTCTCTGTTCTCTTCTCTGTTCTCCTCTCTTTGTTCAACTCTCTCGTTCTCTCGCTGTTTTTCCCTTCTGTTTTCCAATCTGTTCTCCTCTCTCTGTTTTTTTTCCTATCTCTGTTTTCCACTATGTTCTTCTCTCTCTGTTCTCCTCTCTGTTCTCCACTCTCTGTTCTTCTCTCTATGATTTCCCTTCTGTTATCCTCTCTCTGTTTTACTCTCTCTGTTCTCCTCTTTCTGTTTTCCCCTTCTGTTCTCCTCTCTCTGTTCTCCTCTCTCTGATTTCCCTTCTGTTCTTCTCGCTCTGTTTTCCTCTCTCTGTTTTCCTCTCTCTGTTCTCCTCTCTCTGTTCACCTCTCTCTGTTCTCCTCTCTCTGTTCTCTTCTCTCCGATTTTCCCTTCTGTTCTCCTCTCTCTGTTCTCCTCTCTCTGTTTTACTTTCTCTGTTTTACTCTCTCTGTTCTCCTCTCTCTGTTCTCATCTCTCCAATTATCCCTTCTGTTCTCCTCTCTCTGATTTCCCTTCTGTTCTCATCTCTCTGTTCTACTCTCTCTGTTTTACTCTCTCTGTTCTCCTCTCTCTGTTCTCCTCTCTATGTTCTCTTTTCTCTGTTCTCCTCTCTCTGATTTTCCCTTCTGTTCTCCTCTCTCTGTTTTACTCTCTCTGTTTTACTCTCTATGTTCTCTTATCTCTGTTCTCCTCTCTCTGTTCTCCTCTCTCTGTTCTCCTCTCTCGGTTTTACTCTCTCTGTTCTACTCTCTCTGTTCTCCTCTCTCTGTTCTCCTCTTTCTGTTCTCCTCTCTCTGTTCTCCTCTCTCTGTTCTCCTCTCTCTGTTTTACTCTCTCTGTTTACCTCTCTGTTTTACTTTCTCTGTTCTCTTCTCTCTGTTTTACTCTCTCTGTTTTCCTCTCTCTGTTCTCCTCTCTCTGTTTTACTCTCTATGTTTTCCTCTCTCTGTTCTCCTCTCTCTGTTTTCCTCTCTCTGTTCTCCTCTCTCTGTTTTACTCTCTCTGTTTTCCTCTCTCTGTTTTACTCTCTCTGTTTTACTCTCTCTGTTTTACTCTCTCTGTTCTCCTCTCTCTGTTTTACTCTCTATGTTTTCCTCTCTCTGATCTCCTCTCTCTGTTTTACACTCTCTGTTTTCCTCTCTCTGTTCTCCTCTCTCTGTTTTACTCTCTCTGTTTTCCTCTCTCTGTTCTAACTCTCTGTTTTACTCTCTCTGTTGCCTCTCTCTGTTCCCCTCTCTCTGTACTCCTCTCTATTTTTTACTCTCTCTGTTTTTTTCTCTCTCTTTTACTTTCTCTGTTCTCTTCTCTCTGTTTTACTCTCTCTGTTTTCCTCTCCCTGTTCTCCTCTCTGTGTTCTCCTCTCTCTGTTTTCCACTCTCTGTTTACTCTCTCTGTTCTCCTCTCTCTGTTTTCCTCTCTCTGTTGTCCTCTCTCTGTTCTCCTCTCTCTGTTCTCCTCTCTCTGTTTTACTCTCTCTGTTCTCCGCTCTCTGTTCTCCTCTCTCAGTTTTTCCTCTCTCTTTTTTCCTCTCTCTCTGTTTTCCTTTCCGTGTTCTCCTCTCTCTGTTTTACTCTATCTGTTCTCCTCTCTCTGTTTTCCACTCTCTGTTTTACTCTCTCTGTTCTCCTCTCTCTGTTCTCCTCTCTGTGTTCTCCTCTCTCTGTTTTACTCTCTCTGTTCTCCTCTTTCTGTTTTCCCCTTCTGTTCTCCTCTCTATGTTCTCCTCTCTCTGATTTCCCTTCTGTTCTTCTCGCTCTGTTTTCCTCTCTCTGTTTTCCTCTCTCTGTTCTCCTCTCTCTGTTCACCTCTCTCTGTTCTCCTCTCTCTGTTCTCTTCTCTCCGATTTTCCCTTCTGTTCTCCTCTCTCTGTTCTCCTCTCTCTGTTTTACTTTCTCTGTTTTACTCTCTCTGTTCTCCTCTCTCTGTTCTCATCTCTCCAATTATCCCTTCTGTTCTCATCTCTCTGTTCTACTCTCTCTGTTTTACTCTCTCTGTTCTCCTCTCTCTGTTCTCATCTCTCCAATTATCCCTTCTGTTCTCATCTCTCTGTTCTACTCTCTCTGTTTTACTCTCTCTGTTCTCCTCTCTCTGTTCTCCTCTCTATGTTCTCTTTTCTCTGTTCTCCTCTCTCTGATTTTCCCTTCTGTTCTCCTCTCTCTGTTTTACTCTCTCTGTTTTACTCTCTATGTTCTCTTATCTCTGTTCTCCTCTCTCTGTTCTCCTCTCTCTGTTCTCCTCTCTCGGTTTTACTCTCTCTGTTCTACTCTCTCTGTTCTCCTCTCTCTGTTCTCCTCTTTCTGTTCTCCTCTCTCTGTTCTCCTCTCTCTGTTTTACTCTCTCTGTTTACCTCTCTGTTTTACTTTCTCTGTTCTCTTCTCTCTGTTTTACTCTCTCTGTTTTCCTCTCTCTGTTCTCCTCTCTCTGTTTTACTCTCTATGTTCTCCTCTCTCTGTTCTCCTCTCTCTGTTTTCCTCTCTCTGTTCTCCTCTCTCTGTTTTACTGTCTCTGTTTTACTCTCTCTGTTTTACTCTCTCTGTTCTCCTCTCTCTGTTTTACTCTCTATGTTTTCCTCTCTCTGATCTCCTCTCTCTGTTGTACACTCTCTGTTTTCCTCTCTCTGTTCTCCTCTCTCTGTTTTACTCTCTCTGTTTTCCTCTCTCTGTTCTAACTCTCTGTTTTACTCTCTCTGTTGCCTCTCTCTGTTCTCCTCTCTCTGTACTCCTCTCTATTTTTTACTCTCTCTGTTCTGCTCTCTCTGTGCTTCTATCTGTTCTCCTCTCTCTGTTTTCCACTCTCTGTTTTACTCTCTCTGTTCTCCTCTCTCTGTTCTCCTCTCTCTGTTCTCCTCTCTCTGTTTTACTCTCTCTGTTCTGCTCTCTCTGTTCTCCTCTCTCTGTTTTTCCTCTCTCTGTTTTCCTCTCTCTGTTCTCCTCTCTGTGTTCTCCTCTCTCTGTTCTCCTCTCTCTGTTTTACTCTCTCTGTTTTCCTCTCTCTGTTCTAACTCTCTGTTTTACTCTCTCTGTTGCCTCTCTCTGTTCTCCTCTCTCTGTACTCCTCACTTTTCTACTCTCTCTGTTTTACTCTCTCTCTTCTATTCTCTCTGTTTTCCTCTCCCTGTTTTCCTCTCTCTGTTCTCCTCTCTCTGTTCTCCTCTCTCTGTTCTCCTCTCTCTGTTTTCCTATCTCTGTTCTCCTCTCTCTGTTCTCCTCTCTGTGTTCTCCTCTCTCTGTTCTCCTCTCTCTGTTCTCCTCGCTCTGTTTTACTCTCTCTGTTCTCCTCTCTCTGTTTTCCTCTCTCTGTTGTCCTCTCTCTGTTCTCCTCTCTCTGTTTTACTCTCTCTGTTTTACTCTCTCTGTTATCCCCTCTCTGTTCTCCTCTCTCTGTTTTCCTCTCTCTGTTGTCCTCTCTCTGTTCTCCTCTCTCTTTTTTTCCTCTCTCTGTTGTCCTCTCTCTGTTGTCCTCTCTCTGTTCTCCTCTCTCTGTTTTACTCTCTGTTCTCCTCTCTCTGTTTTCCACTCTCTCTGTTATCCTCTCTCTGTTCGACTCTCTCTATTCTCCTCTCTCTGTTTTCCACTCTCTGTTTTACTATCTATGTTCTCCTCTCTCTGTTCTACTCTCTCTATTCTCCTCTCTGTGTTCTCCTCTCTCTGTTTTACTCTCTCTGTTCTCCTCTCTCTCTGTTTTCCACTCTCTGTTCTCCTCTCTCTGTTCTCCTCTCTCTGTTCTACTCTCTCTATTCTCCTCTCTCTGTTTTACTCTCTCTGTTCTCCTCTCTCTTTTCTCCTCTCTCTGTTATCCTCTCTCTGTTCTCCTCTCTCTGTTCTCCTCTCTCTGTTCTCCTCTCTCTGTTCTCCTCTCTCTGTTCTCCTCTCTCTGTTCTCCTCTCTCTGTTTTACTCTCTCTGTTCTCCTCTCTCTGTTTTCCTCTCTCTGTTGTCCTCTCTCTGTTCTCCTCTCTCTGTTTTACTCTCTCTGTTTTACTCTCTCTGTTATCCCCTCTCTGTTCTCCTCTCTCTGTTTTCCTCTCTCTGTTGTCCTCTCTCTGTTCTCCTCTCTCTGTTTTCCTCTCTCTGTTTTACTCTCTCTGTTCTCCTCTCTCTGTTTTTCCTCTCTCTGTTTTCCTCTCTCTGTTGTCCTCTCTCTGTTCTCCTCTCTCTGTTTTACTCTCTGTTCTCCTCTCTCTGTTTTCCACTCTCTGTTTTACTCTCTCTGTTCTCCTCTCTCTGGTCTACTCTCTCTATTCTCCTCTCTCTGTTTTCCTCTCTCTGTTGTCCTCTCTCTATTCTCCTCTCTCTGTTTTACTCTCTCTGTTCTCCTCTCTCTGTTATCCTCTCTCTGTTCGACTCTCTCTATTCTCCTCTCTCTGTTTTCCACTCTCTGTTTTACTATCTCTGTTCTCCTCTCTCTGTTCTACTCTCTCTATTCTCCTCTCTGTGTTCTCCTCTCTCTGTTTTACTCTCTCTGTTCTCCTATCTCTGTTCTCCTCTCCCTGTTCTCCTCTCTCTGTTCTCCTCTCTCTGTTCTCCTCTCTCTGTTCTCCTCTCTCTGTTTTACTCTCTCTGTTCTCCTCTCTCTGTTTTCCTCTCTCTGTTGTCCTCTCTCTGTTCTCCTCTCTCTGTTTTACTCTCTCTGTTTTACTCTGTCTGTTATCCCCTCTCTGTTCTCCTCTCTCTGTTTTCCTCTCTCTGTTGTCCTCTCTCTGTTCTCCTCTCTCTGTTTTCCTCTCTCTGTTTTACTCTCTCTGTTCTCCTCTCTCTGTTTTTCCTCTCTCTGTTTTCCTCTCTCTGTTGTCCTCTCTCTGTTCTCCTCTCTCTGTTTTACTCTCTGTTCTCCTCTCTCTGTTTTCCACTCTCTGTTTTACTCTCTCTGTTCTCCTCTCTCTGGTCTACTCTCTCTATTCTCCTCTCTCTGTTTTCCTCTCTCTGTTGTCCTCTCTCTATTCTCCTCTCTCTGTTTTACTCTCTCTGTTCTCCTCTCTCTGTTCTCCTCTCTCTGTTATCCTCTCTCTGTTCGACTCTCTCTATTCTCCTCTCTCTGTTTTCCACTCTCTGTTTTACTATCTCTGTTCTCCTCTCTCTGTTCTACTCTCTCTATTCTCCTCTCTGTGTTCTCCTCTCTCTGTTTTACTCTCTCTGTTATCCTCTCTCTGTTCTCCTCTCTCTGTTCTCCTCTCTCTGTTTTCCTCTCTCTGCTCTCCTCTCTCTGTTCTCCTCTCTCTGTTCTCCTCTCTCTGTTCTACTCTCTCTATTCTTCTGTCTCTGTTTTACTCTCTCTATTCTCCTCTCTCTGTTTTACTCTCTCTGTTCTCCTCTCTCTGTTCTCCTCTCTCTGTTCTACTCTCTCTATTCTCCTCTCTCTGTTTTACTCTCTCTGTTCTCCTAACTCTGTTCTACTCTCTCTATTCTCCTCTCTGTGTTCTCCTCTCTCTGTTTTACTCTCTCTGTTCTCCTCTCTCTCTGTTATCCCCTCTCTGTTCTCCTCTCTCTGTTCTCCTCTCTCTGTTCTACTCTCTCTATTCTCCTCTCTCTGTTTTCCTCTCTCTGTTCTCTTCTCTCTGTTCTCCTCTCTGTGTTCTCCTCTCTCTGTTCTCCTCTCTCTGTTTTACTCTCTCTGTTTTACTATCTCTGTTCTCCTCTCTCTGTTCTACTCTCTCTATTCTCCTCTCTGTGTTCTCCTCTCTCTGTTTTACTCTCTCTGTTCTCCTCTCTCTCTGTTTTCCACTCTCTGTTCTCCTCTCTCTGTTCTCCTCTCTCTGTTCTACTCTCTCTATTCTCCTCTCTCTGTTTTACTCTCTCTGTTCTCCTCTCTCTTTTCTCCTCTCTCTGTTATCCTCTCTCTGTTCTCCTCTCTCTGTTCTCATCTCTCTGTTTTACTATCTCTGTTTTACTCTATCTGTTATCCTCTCTCTGTTCTCCTCTCTCTGTTCTCCTCTCTCTGTTTTCCTCTCTCTGCTCTCCTCTCTCTGTTCTCCGCTCTGTGTTTTCCTCTCTCTGTTATCCTCTCTCTGTTCTCCTCTCTCTGTTTTCCTCTCTCTGTTCTCTCTCTGTTTTACTCTCTCTGTTTTACTCTCTCTGTTATCCTCTCTCTGTTTTCCTCTCTCTGTTTTACTCTCTCTGTTTTCCTCTCTCTGTTCTCCTCTCTCTGTTCTCCTCTCTCTGTTCTCCTCTCTCTGTTTTATTCTCTCTGTTATCCCCTCTCTGTTCTCCTCTCTCTGTTTTCCTCTCTCTGTTGTCCTCTCTCTGTTCTCCTCTCTCTGTTTTCCTCTCTCTGTTTTACTCTCTCTGTTCTCCTCTCTCTGTTTTTCCTCTCTCTGTTTTCCTCTCTCTGTTGTCCTCTCTCTGTTCTCCTCTCTCTGTTTTACTCTCTGTTCTCCTCTCTCTGTTTTCCACTCTCTGTTTTACTCTCTCTGTTCTCCTCTCTCTGGTCTACTCTCTCTATTCTCCTCTCTCTGTTTTCCTCTCTCTGTTGTCCTCTCTCTATTCTCCTCTCTCTGTTTTACTCTCTCTGTTCTCCTCTCTCTGTTCTCCTCTCTCTGTTATCCTTTCTCTGTTCGACTCTCTCTATTCTCCTCTCTCTGTTTTCCACTCTCTGTTTTACTATCTCTGTTCTCCTCTCTCTGTTCTCCTCTCTCTGTTCTACTCTCTCTATTCTCCTCTCTCTGTTTTACTCTCTCTGTTCTCCTCTCTCTGTTCTACTCTCTCTATTATCCTCTCTGTGTTCTCCTCTCTCTGTTTTACTCTCTCTGTTCTCCTCTCTCTCTGTTATCCCCTCTCTGTTCTCCTCTCTCTGTTCTCCTCTCTCTGTTCTACTCTATTCTCATCTCTCTGTTCTCCTCTCTCTGTTTTACTCTCTCTGTTTTACTATCTCTGTTCTCCTCTCTCTGTTCTACTCTCTCTATTCTCCTCTCTGTGTTCTCCTCTCTCTGTTTTACTCTCTGTTCTCCTCTCTCTGTTTTCCACTCTCTTTTTTACTCTCTCTGTTCTCCTCTCTCTGGTCTACTCTCTCTATTCTCCTCTCTCTGTTTTCCTCTCTCTGTTGTCCTCTCTCTATTCTCCTCTCTCTGTTTTACTCTCTCTGTTCTCCTCTCTCTGTTCTCCTCTCTCTGTTATCCTCTCTCTGTTCGACTCTCTCTATTCTCCTCTCTCTGTTTTCCACTCTCTGTTTTACTATCTCTGTTCTCCTCTCTCTGTTCTACTCTCTCTATTCTCCTCTCTGTGTTCTCCTCTCTCTGTTTTACTCTCTCTGCTCTCCTCTCTCTCTGTTTTCCACTCTCTGTTCTCCTCTCTCTGTTCTCCTCTCTCTGTTTTCCTCTCTCTGTTGTCCTCTCTCTGTTCTCCTCTCTCTGTTTTCCTCTCTCTGTTTTACTCTCTCTGTTCTCCTCTCTCTGTTTTTCCTCTCTCTGTTTTCCTCTCTCTGTTGTCCTCTCTCTGTTCTCCTCTCTCTGTTTTACTCTCTGTTCTCCTCTCTCTGTTTTCCACTCTCTGTTTTACTCTCTCTGTTCTCCTCTCTCTGGTCTACTCTCTCTATTCTCCTCTCTCTGTTTTCCTCTCTCTGTTGTCCTCTCTCTATTCTCCTCTCTCTGTTTTACTCTCTCTGTTCTCCTCTCTCTGTTCTCCTCTCTCTGTTATCCTTTCTCTGTTCGACTCTCTCTATTCTCCTCTCTCTGTTTTCCACTCTCTGTTTTACTATCTCTGTTCTCCTCTCTCTGTTCTCCTCTCTCTGTTCTACTCTCTCTATTCTCCTCTCTCTGTTTTACTCTCTCTGTTCTCCTCTCTCTGTTCTACTCTCTCTATTATCCTCT
The DNA here is from genome assembly GCF_045791955.1 of Oncorhynchus clarkii lewisi. Classification (NCBI taxonomy): domain Eukaryota; kingdom Metazoa; phylum Chordata; class Actinopteri; order Salmoniformes; family Salmonidae; genus Oncorhynchus; species Oncorhynchus clarkii. The sequence continues at coordinate 31,471,782 of NC_092177.1, read as the reverse complement.
CTGTGTTCTCCTCTCTCTGTTTTACTCTCTCTGTTCTCCTCTCTCTCTGTTATCCCCTCTCTGTTCTCCTCTCTCTGTTCTCCTCTCTCTGTTCTACTCTCTCTATTCTCCTCTCTCTGTTCTCCTCTCTCTGTTTTACTCTCTCTGTTTTACTATCTCTGTTCTCCTCTCTCTGTTCTACTCTCTCTATTCTCCTCTCTGTGTTCTCCTCTCTCTGTTTTACTCTCTGTTCTCCTCTCTCTGTTTTCCACTCTCTTTTTTACTCTCTCTGTTCTCCTCTCTCTGGTCTACTCTCTCTATTCTCCTCTCTCTGTTTTCCTCTCTCTGTTGTCCTCTCTCTATTCTCCTCTCTCTGTTTTACTCTCTCTGTTCTCCTCTCTCTGTTCTCCTCTCTCTGTTATCCTCTCTCTGTTCGACTCTCTCTATTCTCCTCTCTCTGTTTTCCACTCTCTGTTTTACTATCTCTGTTCTCCTCTCTCTGTTCTACTCTCTCTATTCTCCTCTCTGTGTTCTCCTCTCTCTGTTTTACTCTCTCTGCTCTCCTCTCTCTCTGTTTTCCACTCTCTGTTCTCCTCTCTCTGTTCTCCTCTCTCTGTTCTACTCTCTCTATTCTCCTCTCTCTGTTTTATTCTCTCTGTTCTCCTCTCTCTTTTCTCCTCTCTCTGTTATCCTCTCTCTGTTCTCCTCTCTCTGTTCTCCTCTCTCTGTTTTACTATCTCTGTTTTAATCTCTCTGTTATCCTCTCTCTGTTCTCCTCTCTCTGTTTTCCTCTCTGTGCTCTCCTCTCTCTGTTCTCCGCTCTGTGTTTTCCTCTCTCTGTTATCCTCTCTCTGTTCTCCTCTCTCTGTTTTCCTCTCTCTGTTCTCTCTCTGTTTTACTCTCTCTGTTTTACTCTCTCTGTTATCCTCTCTCTGTTTTCCTCTCTCTGTTTTACTCTCTCTGTTTTCCTCTCTCTGTTCTCCTCTCTCTGTTCTCCTCTCTCTGTTTTACTCTCTCTGTTATCCACTCTGTGTTCTCCTCTCTCTGTTTTCCTCTCTCTGTTCTCCTCTCCCTGTTTTCCTCTCTCTGTTCTCCTCTCTCTGTTCCCCTCTCTCTGTTCTCCTCTCTCTGTTCTCCTCTCTGTGTTTTCCTCTCTCTGTTTTACTCTCTCTGTTCTCCTCTTTCTGTTCTCCTCTCTCTGTTCTCCTCTCTCTCTGTTCTCCTCTCTCACTTCTCCTCTCTCTATTTTCTCTCTGTTTTCCCCTCTCTGGAGAGCAGCACAAATGGACACTGCACAAATGGACACTGTAGACTCTAAAAACGGTTTCAAAGAACAATGATGAACGTAGAAGGAAACTTGCTTTGGTAAAAGCAGAGTAGAGATACTTAACATTTGAGAGATATACAATTGATGAGAGAGAGAGGGAGAGAAGGAGAGTGAGTCTGATGGGGGCATTGGGGCGATGTGCTACAGGTCTCTGTGCGTACGCCCTGAAGGAATTTAATTGTGTTGAGGTTAAGGGGTTGGGGGATTCATCTGGAACGTGTTCTGGAGCGGCTACCTTTCGGTGAGATGTCAGCCACACTCAGCCACATAGCTGAGAGTGAACAGAGCACGGAAAGAGGGAGTGAGGGGAAGAGAGGGAGAGGGGGCGAGGCAGAAGGAGAGAATGAAGGAGAAACATGAGGAAAATAAGCCATCTATTCAGAGGCAGGTATCCGGGAGGAATGGAGCGCCGAGCGGATTCCCCCGTGTGATGAGATCAGGTGTCTCTGAACGCACTAATTAGAAGTTCCGCTCGGGGATCAGCTTGCTAGGTCTGACTCTTTAACCCAGAGGAAGATCCCTCAGTAAAGGCCCTGTTTCCTCTCACCCTTCTGCCATCTCCTTTTCTCTCTTCTCTCTCGTCTTTTTCCCTTTTCCCTTGTTTTCTTTGCATTTGACTTTAACGTATCCCGGGTCGTCTCTGTGACAATAACAAACCGTGTGACTGTCATTAGTAAGATGCCGGAGAGGCTAGATTTGCTGAGGCACAGAAAACTCTTTAAACAAGATCATTGGATCACTCCAGTATTAAAGGAGGAGGGGGGAGGCACCCAGCCTCCACTCCAAAAGTTAATGAAGAGAAACAACCACATACTGATGTAACTCTTCTCCCGCTGACCATCCTGTTCTAATACTGTAATAAACAAACAACACTGTTTATCTGAATCCCTTTGTTCCCTGTTCCCGCCAGCAATAGGTGAGTCTTCGAGTAGTCAGTTAGAAGATGAAGATGAATCCCAGAAACAAAGGCAGAGCGACCCAAACACCGCGGAGTCAAATTGTAGAAGGCGAGTATGTGTTAGCCAGCTGGCAGGGCCAACCCACCCGACTGGCCCATACGACGGCTGATTTACAGTATTCCACAGTTTCATTACTCAGATGGATGTGGCCGCATGGGCTGGCCCAGATTAAGATTAGGACGCGTGAATCAATGCAGCGAGGGACACAAATGCATTAGTGGCCGTTCGAAAACAAGGGAACAGCCACTAGGGGATCAATTTGCATAATTAATGTACACTATGCAGGAATCGCACCGACCATTTCCTGGTTGCTACAATTTACAACAGTTTATGTGACAAAACAAACTAGTATTGTTTAGGGAATCATTGTACCATCTAAACAGCTGTATGTTCAGTTGTTTGAAGACGGTGTAAAAAAAAACAAATCTACTACATACATTGATACATGTGCATTTGGTCAGATCGCCCAAAAAGTTACACATTGCAGCTTTAAAAGAGGGATATGGAACAGTCATCCGTCAGAGGGCCTTAGAGGTGTCCACCTAATGTGTGTGTTTGTGGCGTAAGTGTGTGAATGTGTCAGGGGGGGGTCTGTGTGTGTGTGTTTAGGAGAGATAGAGAGAGTGCGACTCTATCTGTGAGAAAGATCAGTCCTGAGAACTCTTCGGACAGACATAAGCCCAACTCCCTCACACACCGATACCCAGTGGAGAAAATCACTCCTTTCTTCGGTGGAGTGTATTAAATGGGATGGTGGTAAACTCTCTCCTCTCACTGGACTCCAGTAGTTGTAGGCTTTATTAAACATGGACTGAGCTCTACCTCTGTCTCCTGAGTCACTACCTCTTTCCAGCCAGCCAGCCTCCCCTAAGTACAGTGAATAGGGAGAGAGAGGGAGAGAGAGGGAGAGAGAGGGAGAGAGAGAGAGAGGATTATGTAACGTCTCTGACTACACACAAAGGACACATGTTGAGACATGGTTCTAAGAGAAGGTTGTAAAGGGAAGCGAGGGACAAAGGCAGAAGGCAAAGCTAGTATTCTATGTTCAGGTTCCATATTCGTACCTGTCTTTCCTGACTGTAGGTGTTATTGACAAAAGTGAAATGTATTTCTAATCATTTCATCGTAGTGGGAAAAAAATATATTCTTTAGTTGTGACCCACCTGGTTTCGGTGCTATGCAGCAAAAATAACATGTTTTTTGACATTGGATCAAAGTATTTACTCGGAGCTACAAAATGGTATAACATACACTGCAGTTGAGAAACAATGGGGAAGTCATTCTGCTTTACCCCCACTTTTAAGAAAATGGTCCTTGAATATATTTTGGTACCTACTTGAGAGCTGTTCTTTGTCTACACTCATTCAGCATCATTCACATTGCTTCACCCATCTCTAAGGATTCACATGAGGCCATGTGCTAAACAGAGTGAGTAGTGTTGTAAACAACCAAAGATTTCAAGACTAAAAGTGGTACAAGTAGTGGCCTACAATAAGGAAAAACTCCAGGCAAAAAGACACTTTAAATAATGCAGTCCTTGGCCTATATCTTAAACGGACTTTGGTGCAGGACATGTTGCTCTTTACATTATAGTCTCTGGTAAACACACACTATATCAAATGAAATAAAACGTTATTTGTCACAGGCACAGGATATAGAAGGTGTAAACAGTATAGTGAAATGTTACTTGCATATTTGCATAATAGCAATATCAAAGACAAAAAGTGTCCAGATACAAATAGTTTATAAATATTTAAAAAATGACAAGATGACGATTACCCAGACACACTTGTCTAAACTAATGGGTCATGTGAAAGGAACAACCCCTGTCACATCTACTCCCGCTCCCCCTCTCCGGGCACTCGACTTCCTGATTACCTCCCCTATATCTGTCACTCCCTTTGGTTCCTCAGGCGTTATTGATTATGTTCTTGTGTTGCATGTCTGTATGCTACTCGTGTTTCTTGTTGTGTTCATTTATTTCATAAATTCACTCCCTCTATTTGCTTCCGGAATTTAAAAAAAAATCTAACCGTTATTTCACTAGGCAAGTCAGTTAATAACAAATTCTTATTTACAATGACGGCCTATCGAAAGGCAAAAGGCCTCCTGCGGGGACGGGGGCTGGGATTAAAAATAAAGATAAATTAAACAAAAATATAGGACAAAACACACATCACGACAAGAGAGACAACACTACATAAAGAGAGACCTAAGACAACAACATAGCATGGCAGCAACACATGACAACAACATGGTAGCAACACAACATGGCAGCACAACATGACAGCAGCACAAAACAGGGTACAAATATTGTTGGGCACAGACAACAGCACAATGGGCAAGAAGGTAGAGACAACAATATATCACACAGCAGCCAGAACTGTCAGTAAGAGTATCCATGATTGAGTCTTTGAATGAAGAAATTGAGATAAAACTGTCCAGTTTGAGTGTTTGTTGCATATCTGCAGGGAACTGAAAAGACGAGCGACCCAGGGATGTGTGTGCTTTGGGGACCTTTAACAGAATGTGACTGGCAGAATGGGTGTTGTTTGTGGAGGATGATGGCTGCAGAAGATATCGCAGATGGGGGGAGTGAGGCCTAAGAGGGTTTTATATATAAACAACAACCAGTGGGTCTTGCAACCGGTATACAGAGATGACCAGTTTACGGAGGAGTATAGAGTGCAGTGATGTGTCCTATAAGGAGCATTGGTGGCAAATCTGATGGCCGAATGGTAAAGAACATCCAGCCGCTCGAGAGCACCCTTACCTGCCAATCTAAAAAATTACCTCTCCGTAATCTAGCATGGGTAGGATGGTCATCTGAATCAGGGTTAGTTTGGCAAAGGGGGTGAAAGAGGAGCGTTTACGATAGAGGAAACCAAGTCTAGATTTGACTTTAGCCTGTAGCTTTGATATGTGCTGAGAGAAGGACAGTGTACCGTCTAGCCATACTCCCAAGTACTTGTATGAGGTGACAACCTCAAGCTCTAAACCCTCAGAGGTAGTAATCACACCTGTGGGAAGAGGGGCATTCTTCTTAACCAATCACATTACCTTTGTTTTGGAGGTGTTCAGAGCTAGGTTAAAGGCAGAGAAAGCTTGTGGGACACTAAGAAAGCTTTGTTTTAGAGTCTTTAACACAAAACCCGGGGAGGGGCCAGTTGAGTATAAGACTGAATCATCTGCATAAAGATGGATGAGAGAGCTTCCTACTGCCTGAGCTATGTTGTTGATGTACATTTTGAATAGCGTGGACATAGCATCGAGCCTTGGGGTACACCCTTCGTGACAGGCAGTGGCTGAGACTGCAGACGTTCTGACTTTATACACTGAACTCTTTGAGAGAGGTAGTTAGCAAACAAAGCCAAAGACCCCTTGGAGACACCAATACTCCTTAGTCAGTCCACAAGAATGGAATAGTCAATGGTATCAAAAGCTTTGGCCAAGTCAATAAAAATAGCAGCACAACATTGCTTTGAATCAAGGGCAATGGTGACATCATTGAGGACCTAATATAGACATCAAGAAAGCCAGTCAATTGATTATTGACAAGTTTTTCCAAAACGTTTGATAAACAGGGCAAAATAGAAATAGGCTTATAACAGTTAAGATCAGCATGATCTCCCCCTTTAAATAAAGGACTAACTGTGGCTGCCTTCCAATCAATAGGAACCTCCCCAGAGAGGAGAGACAGGTTAAAAAGGTCAGATACAGGCTTGGCGATTATAGGGGCAGCAACCTTTAAAAAGAAAGGGTATAAACCATCTGACCCAGCTGTTTTTTGGGGTCAAGTTTAACCTCTTGAAGCTAGGGGGCACTATTTTTATGTTTGGAAAAATAACGTTCCCAAAGTAAAAAGCCTATTTCTCAGGACCAGATGCTAGAGTATGCAAATAATTGACAGATTAGGATAGAAAACACTCTAAAGTTTCCAAAACTGTCAAAATATTGTCTGTGAGTATAACCAAACTGATATTGCAGGCGAAACCCTGAGGAAAATCCAATCAGGAAGTGCCTCTTATTTTGAACATCCTCCCTCTTTTTCCCCTGCCCCACTACAAAGTTTCTCCCTGCAGATGGTCACTGAGTCTGAGGTGCTAAAGGAGCTCCTTAATTAATTTATTCTTTAAATTTAATCCCTGTGCTTGCTTCCCTATTCTTAGCATACACGTTACAACCCCACAGCCACATCTAGCTAAGTGGATGGGTCATTATTGTCTAGACATGCACAAACGTTCATGAAAAACAAAAGGTGGCTGTAATCACCCCCAGACACACCTGGCTAACTTAATGGATCACGTAATCATCTGAGTCTTATGTCTAGCTAGATAAAAAATGTACTGGCATAATTCCAACTCATACCACTAATACAAACTGATAGTCATAGCTGTAGTATGAATCTGCAGGTAGCTAAAGCTAACCAACTATGTTCAATGTTACCAAGCTAGCTAACATTAGGCTATAACTAGCAATGCAAATACATTTCTGATTTGAATAACATTACTACATAGATCCAACACGTAACGTTAGCTAGCAAGCCAGCAGGCTAATGTTTGCTAGCTAGCTAACAGTACGCTTTAACTTGCAAATAAAATGACTTACTGACAAAATTAGAAACGTATAATATTTAAAATTGTAGCAAGACTCTTACCCGTACACATGGATGAACGCTTCACGGCAGGCTGTAACTATTTTACTCCAAGCCATGCAATATCTCAGCCAATCATGGCTAGCGGGAAGGTTCCTGTGTTTTTCTGTGGATAAACCAACAAGGCTCGTAATCTAACACTAATTTCTAACACTAAGTTATTTACAGATGAAATATAGGTTTGTTATTAAAAGTCCACATGTTCCGGAAGGCATTTCTGCCAAAAAATGAATTTTGATTAAAAAAATAATATAATAATAATTATTTGAAATGCCTCTCCTGTGAGTGATGTGCAACATACTGTATGCCTAGATTTCTGAATCGGGTAACAATTTAGTAGCAGGGATCTTCTATAATAAATACTGATTGGATTGATCGCTTGTTTGACTGTTATACTGAGGACTGATGTTGCCAGTGTTAGATTGGCATAGATTTCCAATTCCTGCGATTCAAGTGTTTTTGTGCAATTATATTTTTTTATGAATGAGAGGAAGAGTAATTTGCCTCTCAAATTGATTATGTGCTGAGAAATCTCCCTCTCTCTCTCTCTCTTTCACTCAATTTGTCAATTTAAGAGGCTATATTGGCATGGAAAACACATGTACATTGTCAAGGCAAGTGAAATAGATAATAAACAAATATACAATACAGCGACTCCTGTGGCGGGCTGGGCGCAGTGCACGATAACCAAGGTTGCCAGGTGCACGGTGTTTCTTCCGACACATTGGTGCGGCTGGCTTCCGGGTTGGATGCGCGCTGTGTTAAGAAGCAGTGCGGCTTGGTTGGGTTGTGTATCGGAGGACGCATGACTTTCAACCTTTGTCTCTCTCAAGCCCGTACGGGAGTTGTAGCGATGAGACATGATAGTAGCTACTAAAACAATTGGATACCACGAAATTGGGGAGAAAACGGGGTAAAAAAATGGAATATTATGTTGATATACAGTGTTGCAAATAGTTAAAGTACAAAGGGAAAATACATTAATGTAAATGTGGGTTGTATTTCCAGTGGTGTTTGTTCTTCACTGGTTGCCCTTTTCTTGTGGCAACAGGACACACATCTTGCAACAGGTCACCCAATAGATATCGGAGTTTATCAAAATTAGATTTGTTTTCGAATTCTTTGTGGGTCTGTGTAATCTGAGGGAAATATGTGTCTCTACTATGGTCATACATTTGGCAACAAGTTAGAAAGTGCATCTCAGTTTCCATCTCATTTTGTGGGCAGTGTGCACATAGCCTTCTATGAGAGCTAGGTCTGCCTAAGGTGGCCTCTTCTCTTGAGAGCTAGGTCTGCCTAAGGTGGCCTTTCTCAATAGCAAGGCTATGCTCACTGAGTCTATACATTGTCACAGCTTTCCTTAATTTTGGGTCAGTCAGAGTGGTCAGGTATTCTGCCACTGTGTACTCTCTGTTTAAGGCCAAATAGCATTCTAGTTTGCATTCTAGTTATTTTTGTTTCAAATAGTTATCTTTTTGTTTTCTCATGATTTGGTTGGGTAACTTTGTTGCTGTCCTGGGGCTCTGTTTGTGTTTGTGAACAGAGCCCCAGGACCAGCTTGCATAGGGGACTCTTATCCAGGTTCATCTCTCCGTAGGTGATGGCTTTGTTATGGAAGGTTTGGGAATCCCTTCCTTTTATGCATTATTTGGTGCTTTTCATTGTATACTCAGGAAATATTTCTGCAGAATTCTGCATGCAGAGTTTTCATTTGGTGTTTGTCCCATGTTGTGAATTCTTGGTTATTGAGCAGTCCACAGACTCCACTACCATGAAGGGCAATGGGTTCTAGAACTGTTTCAAGAATTTGTTAGCCAGATCCTAATTGGTATGGCCATTATATATTGCTTTTGATGGCAGAGAAGGCCCTTCTTGTCTTGTCTCTGAGATTGTTCACAGCTGTCACGATCGTCATGGGAAGAAGTGAACCAAAGCGCAGCGTGGTACGTGTTCATTCTATTTATTTATTTAAAGAACACCGACAACAACGAAACAAAATACGAACGTGACGTTCTGCTGGGCAAAATAACAACCAATGCAAAAAATAAGAACCCACAAATGAAAGAGGGAAAAAGGACTGCCTAAGTATGATTCCCAATCAGAGACAACGATAGACAGCTGCCTCTGATTGGGAAACACACTCGGCCAAAAACAAAGAAATAGAAAACATAGAAATAAAGAAACTAGAATGCCCACCCTAGTCACACCCTGGCCTAACCAAAATAGAGAATAAAAACCTCTCTATGGCCAGGGTGTGACAACAGCTTTGTGGAAGTTACCTGTGGCGCTGATGTTTAGGCCGGGCTATGTATTGTTTTTGTTGTGTGCTCTAGGTCAATGGTGTCTAGATGGAATTTGTATTTGTGGCCTTTGCAACTGGACCTTTTTTGGAACACCATTATTTTTATCTTGGTGAAATTTACTGTCAGGGCCCAGGTCTGACAGAATCTGTGTAGAAGATCTAGGTGCTGCTGTAGGCCCTCCTTTGTTGTGGACTGAAGCACCAGATCATCAGCAAACAGTAGACATTTGACTTCAGTTTCGAGAAGGTTGAGGCCGGGTGCTGTAGCGCCCGGGGGGCTTAAGCTGGGGCTTAAGCTGCATCCCTGTCTCACCCCGTGGCCCTGTGGAAAGAAATGTGTGTGTTTTTTGCCCATTTTAACCACACACTTGTTGTTTTTCCCCCAACACCACCTTCAATCAATTTGTATAGCAGAGCAACTTGCCAAATTTAGTCAAAAGCTTTTTTGAAATCAAGCATGAGAAGACGTTGCATTTGTTTTGGTTTGTTTGTTTGTCAATTATGGTGTGTAGGGTGAATATGTGGTCTGTCGTACAGTAATTTGGTAAAAGCCAATTTGACTTTTGCTCAGTACATTGTTTTCACTGAGGTAATGCACGAGTTTGCTGTTAATGATAGTGCAGAGGATTTTCCCAAGGTTGCTGCACTCATATCCCACGGTAGTTAATGGGGTCAAATTTGTATCCACTTTTGTGGATTGGGGTGATCAGTCCTTGGCTCTAAATATTGGGGAAGATGCCAGAGCTAAGGATGATGTTAACCTGTTGGATCTCTAGGGGCGCTATTTCATTTTTGGATAAAAACGTTCCCGTTTTAAGGGCGATATTTTGTCACGAAAAGATGCTCGACTATGCATATTCTTGACAGTTTTTGAAAGAAAACACTCTGAAGTTTCAGAATCTGCAAAGATATTGTCTGTAAGTGCCCCAGAACTCATTCTACAGGCGAAACCAAGATGATGCGTCAAGCAGGAAATGAGCAGAATCTCTGAAGCTCTGTTTTCCATTGTCTCCTTATATGGCTGTGATTGCGCAAGGAATGAGCCTACACTTTCTGTCGTTCCCCCAAGGTGTTAGCAGCATTGTGACGTATTTGTAGGCATATCATTGGAAGATTGACCATAAGAGACTACATTTTCCAAGTGTCCGCCTGGTGTCCTGCGTGGAATTCGGTGCGCAAACGCCAGCTGCTTGTACTTTTCCATTTGATTGAGGGGAGAAACCATGCTTCCACGAACGATATATCATTGAAGAGATATGTGAAAAACACCTTGAGGATTGATTCTAAACAACGTTTGCCATGTTTTCAGTCGATATTATGGAGTTAATTTGGAAAAAAGTTCGCGTTTTGAGGACTGAATTTTCGTTTTTTTTTTGGTAGCCAAATGTGATGTAGAAAACGGAGCTATTTCGAATTCACAATGAATCTTTTTTGGAAAAACTGAGCATCTGCTATCTAACTGAGAGTCTCCTCATTGAAAACATCCGAAGTTCTTCAAAGGTAAATTATTTTATTTGAAGGCTTTTATGTTTTTGTTGAAATCTTGCGTGCTGGATGCTAACGCTAATGCTAACGCTAAATGCTACGCTAGCTAGCCACTTTTACACAAATGATTGTTTTCCTATGGTTGAGAAGCATATTTTGAAAATCTGAGATGACAGTGTTGTTTACAAAAGACTAAGCTTGAGAGATGGCATATTTATTTCATTTCATTTGCGATTTTCATGAATAGTTAACGTTGCGTTATGGTAATGAGCTTAGGTCTGTAAATAGAATCCCGGATCCGGGTTTGGTAGACGCAACAGGTTAAAGAGTTGAACCTTTCTAGCGCAGGGGTTCCGATAGCGGAATGTTTTGATTCCAAAACATCTGGTGATTTTGCAGAAATACTCATAATAAACATTGATAAAAGACACTAGTGTTATTCACAGAATTAAAGATAGACGTCTCCTTAATGCAACCGCTGTGTCAGATTTTTTTTTTTAAATACGGAAAAAGCATCATCTGAGACAGGCGCTCAGAACCCAAAACAGCCAGAGGAATATCCGCCATTTTGGAATCAAAAAATTTTGAAACAACACCATAAATATTCACTTACCTTTGATGATCTTCATCAGAAGGCATTCCCAGTAATCCATCTTCATTAGGTGCAGGCACTTCATCCAGACAAAAACTCGAAAAGTTCTGTTACAGTCCTTTAGAAACATGTCAAACTATGTATGGAATCAATCGTTAGGATGTTTTTAACATAAAACATCAATAATGTTCCAACCGGAGAATTCCTTTGTCTTCAGAAAAGCACTGGAAAGAGAGGTACCTCTGTCGGGACCGCTCGTCTTTATAGCCAGTTTCTAAACACGGTTGACATCTAGTGGCAGCCCTAGGGAGTGCAACCTCATCCATATCTCAATGTGTATTCGGTAGGCCAAGCTTTGAAAAACTACAAACCTCAGCCTGCCATATGAGTTCTGTTATACGCACAGACATCATTCAACATGTTTAGAAAACTTCAAAGTGTTTCCTATCCAATATTATTAATAATATGCATATATTAGCATCTGGGACAAAGTAGGAGGCAGTTCACTCTGGGCACGCTATTCATCCAAAAGTGAAAATGCTGCCCCCTATCCCAAAAAGATTAAGTATGGCCAATTGGAATTTGTGGTCTGCATATTCTATCATTACATTCAGGTCACCATCAACGCCACACTACTTTTTGGGTTGGAGGGTTTGTATTTTGTCCTGTAGTTCATTCAATGTAATTGGAGAATCCAGTGTGTTCTGGTAGTCTTTAATAGTTGATTCTAAGATTTGTAATTGATCATGTATGTTTTTACAGGTTGTTCTTTGCCAAAGCCAAAAAGACTGTAGAAGTGGTTTATCCATACATCTTCATTTTTAGATAGATAACTCTTTATGTTGTGTTATTCTTCATCAAACCATTTGTTCATTATTGTTCATTTTCTTAGGTTATCAGCTTGAAGTTTTCAGATTTGATTGGGAAGCTGAGAGGTCAACTATACTGTTTAGGTTTTCTACTGCCAAGTTTACACCTTCACTATTACAGTGAAATGTTTGGGGTGTCAGTGAACACTCTGAGAGACTCTGGGTTGAGGTCAGTGATAAAGTAATCTACATACAGTACTACTGCCAAGAGATGACCTATAGATGTACCAACAGTAGGAGTCCCCTCAAAGCCTACCATTGACTATGTCTCTCTCTCTCCTCTCTATGGCCCTCTCTATTTATCTCTCTTCCTCTATCCCTTTCTCTCTCTCTCCCTGTCTCACTCTCACATTTAATTCACACATTTCATTCATTCTCAGTTGAGCAAGTATCCATATCTACCATCAAAATCAACCTCTCTCTCCCTCAGCCCATTATACTACTGCTTTATGTAATTCTCTCTGTCCATGGTTGTCTCTATCCATGGTTGTGTCTGTCCATGGTTGTCTCTGTCCATGGTTGTCTCTGGCCATGGTTGTCTCTGGCCATGGTTGTCTCTGGCCATGGTTGTCTCTGGCCATGGTTGTCTCTATCCATGGTTGTCTCTGTCCATGGTTGTCTCTGTCCATGGTTGTCTCTGTCCATGGTTGTCTCTATCCATGGTTGTCTCTGGCCATGGTTGTCTCTACCCATGGTTGTCTCTGTCCATGGTTGTCTCTGCCCATGGTTGTCTCTATCCATGGTTGTCTCTGCCCATGGTTGTCTCTGCCCATGGTTGTCTCTATCCATGGTTGTCTCTATCCATGGTTGTCTCTGTCCATGGTTGTCTCTGTCCATGGTTGTCTCTGTCCATGGTTGTCTCTGTCCATGGTTGTCTATATCCATGGTTGTCTCTGCCCATGGTTGTCTCTATCCATGGTTGTCTCTATCCATGGTTGTCTCTATCCATGGTTGTCTCTGTCCATGGTTGTGTCTGTCCATGGTTGTCTCTGTCCATGGTTGTGTCTGTCCATGGTTGTCTCTGCCCATGGTTGTCTCTATCCATGGTTGTCTCTGTCCATGGTTGTCTCTGCCCATGGTTGTCTCTATCCATGGTTGTCTCTGCCCATGGTTGTCTCTATCCATGGTTGTCGCTGTCCATGGTTGTCTCTGCCCATGGTTGTCTCTATCCATGGTTGTCTCTGTCCATGGTTGTCTCTGTCCATGGTTGTGTCTGTCCATGGTTGTCTCTGTCCATGGCTGCCTCTGTCCACCATGCTTGTCTCTATCCATGGTTGTCTCTGCCCATGGTTGTCTCTATCCATGGTTGTCTCTATCCATGGTTGTCTCTGTCCATGGTTGTCTCTGTCCATGGTTGTGTCTGTCCATGGTTGTCTCTGTCCATGGTTGCCTCTGTCCACCATGGTTGTCTCTATCCATGGTTGTCTCTGCCCATGGTTGTCTCTATCCATGGTTGTCTCTATCCATGGTTGTCTCTGTCCATGGTTGTCTCTGTCCATGGTTGTGTCTGTCCATGGTTGTCTCTGTCCATGGTTGCCTCTGTCCACCATGGTTGTCACTATCCATGGTTGTCTCTGTCCATGGTTGTCTCTGTCCATGGTTGTGTCTGTCCATGGTTGTCTCTGTCCATGGTTGTGTCTTTTCATGGTTGCCTCTGTCCACCATGGTTGTCAACACTGTAAGCACCCACTCAGACCTTCTTCCCTAAACTCCTCATCCTGCTGCTCCCCCAAACTCATCTCAACCATGCCGTCTGCATTGCATTGCATTTTCCTTGTGCACGCACGTACACACACACACGCACGCACGCACTCACGCACAAACACACACACACACACACACACACACACACACACACACACCAAACACACACACCAAACACACACACCACCACACACTGTTACACACACCCTTAAAGCAATGTCAAGTCACCCTTGATTAGGTTCTCTGGGTGCCTTGAGAAGGAGGCCCTTAGGACGGTGTCCCTCCTCTCCTTAGACTCTGACATGCAGATTTTCTCAGTCTGGATGTCTCAACTATCCCTGTGTTGTTCCATGTACTGAACCTGGACTTGGTTAGCACACTTTGTAGTTTTGCATGATTTGACTTGTTTGTTTCAGTGGCAGTAGGTTGAAGTGCACCTATGAACATGAAGACACAAGCGCACGAATGTACACATGCACCCCCCCCCCCCCCCCCCCCCCCCCTAGTTGATTACAAATTACCGGAGCTGAATGTGTATCATGTGACCTGGGGTCCCCTTGCCGTTTTCCCTTTCCTTTCAGCTGAACAAAAACCTCCTGATGACGGGATAATTGATCCATCATCATTTTAATGCAGCACAATATGTTATCCGGCACTGCTGCTATTCATTAAATACCACAGCCCAATATGGAGAGAGAGAGTGAGACAGAGACAGAGACAGAGAGAGACAGAGACAGAGACACAGAGAGAGAGAGAGAGAGACATTGAGAGAACTTCTGTGAGTGTAATGTTTACTGTACATTTTTATTGTTTATTTTCTACTTCACTTGCTTTGGCAATGTTAACATATTTTTCCCATGCCAATAAAGCTCTTGAATTGAAATTGAATTGAGAGAGAGAGAGAGAGAGAGAGAGAGAGAGAGGCAGACAGAGACAGCCTGAGCATCAGAGCTGATGACAAAGAAGTCTCTTTGTTTGAGCTAAGCATTGGTCCACAACTAGGGAAAACAAGGGAACCAGCAACAGAGTTGGAAAATTACTGACATGTACATCACTGTGTAGAGGAAATTACACCCACCATGTGGAGATCATGTTATTGGAGATGGGGAGCCCCACCATGTGGACATCACGTTAATGGAGATGGTGATCCCCACCAAGTGGAGATCATGTTAATGGAGATGGGGATCACCCTCATTTGGAGATTTTTTTCATTTTTTTTCATTGAATATCTGAAACATACAATTTACTTGCAGTGAAGCCACTCAACAACTTCATCATTCCAGTCATCCAACAGTCTGCCATTCTGAGCGACACACAGAAGCATCCAGGGTCACTGCCCTGCTCAAGGGCACAATGACAGATCTCCCACCAGGCCAAAAAATGTGAGCTCAATCCCTCCATGATCCTCCCACAGTTCCCCAATAGCTGTCCCTCAACCATTCGAGACCCCTCCCACAGTCCCCCCCAAGAAGAAAATTGAAATACAATGTATTCCACTCCCCACCCCCAAGAACCGCCCCAATGCACCAACAACCAAGTGAATGAACTGAAGAGAAAAAAGAAAAAGACAGAAGAAAACAGCAAACAATGCTAAAAGATTCAAAAACTTAAACAGCAAACAATGCAAAAATATTCAAAAACTTAAACAGCAAACAATGCTAAAAGATTCAAAAACTAAGACAGCAAACAATGCAAAAAGATTCAAAAACCCAAACAGCAAAAAGGACATCAAGGCCAACTAAAATTATAACAACAATGCCAACTGTATATGTTTGTGTGCATGCCTGGCGCTATTACATGTATGTGTGTGTTGTATGCCTTTATTTGAATGAGAGTGTGTGTATATGTGTGTGTACAAACACCTGCACGGCATCAGCCTCAGGCAAACCAGAATTAGTTGTAAAAACACTGTCCCTCAGTGTCAATCAGACATACTTTTTATTATCTTTTATTTAGACTTTAAAAAAAAAGTTTTATCTTTGACCATCATTATCTCCCGCACAGCAACTCCACTCCCACTTTTCTCCAATTCCACATCCCAACCCTCAGATCCCCTCAGCCCATACCATCTATCTCTGCTGGCCACCCTCTTCGGGTTTCTACACAACACATATCTTTCAACTATGCTGGGATGTTTAACGTACAATTTCAATCTATCTAAGAATAGAATCCAGATTGCGAGTTGAAGATAAAATCATTTTACTAAGAGTATTAGTATATTAGTAATTGACTGACACGGTCTCTCTAGATATCTTAACAGTACTATTTCTAGGGTCAATTTTAGATAAATGCTACGCATTTTCAGCCATTCCCGAACCTGAGACCAGAAACCGGCTACCTGAGGGCAAATCCAAATCAAATGGTCTATTGATTCTGTATCCTCACAAAAAATCTGCAGAGCTTCGATGATTTTATGCCCCAAATATTCAACATTTTGTCAATGGCAAGATTTCCATATAATCATTTTAGCTGAAAAGCACGAAGTCTTGAATCTTGCGTTGTTTTATATATCAACTCATACACCCTGTACCATGGAATCAGTACATCAAACATCTCTTCCCAACTATTTTGCAATCTGTATGGCACAGTTGTCAACATCCTGGTCCTCAAAAGAAGAGAAGACCTTCCCATACAACTTCCCATACAATTCTGATAACTCCATGAAGGACATAACTCTACCACTCCAATTAACAATATCACTTAAGAAAAAAATAAAATTTTCAAACATCTTTCCCATAAATCCAGGTATTTTATCAACCAGCACATTTGAGTTCAGCCATAACATTTGTTCTATCTTTTCAGGGGGATGAAATTGTAGCCAGCTCTGCAATGCTTGTTTGAAAAAGGGAGTTTGAAAAAAGTATCATTTTCAATTGATCGAAAATTAGACATGGCAATCTGCACAAAGGCAAAAAGGCCATTTTTAAACAATGGATGAGCTTTTCGTAGTATTCTATTTGCGAACCATTTAGGGTTCTGTAACTGTTTTCGTCGTCTGAAGAAGAGGAATCAGACCAAAGCGCAGCGTGGTAAGTGTTCATGACTTTTTATTTAAACTTAACACTAAACAAAATAACAAAGTGAATAACCGAAACCGAAACAGTTCTGTCAGGTGCAAAACACTCAACAGAAAACAACTACCCACAAAAACCTACAGGAGGCCTAGTGCGTAGAGGAGGCACCGGATGAACCTGGCTGTGGGGGAGCACTGGAGCTCTGGTGCGCAGCCTTGGCACCACTCCTCCAGGCTGAATGCCCACTTTAGCCCGGCCCCTCCAGAGTGCAGGCAGAGGTTGAACCGGGCTGCGGGGGAGCACTGGAGATCTGGTGCTTACCACTCGCACCTCTCCACTTGGCTCAATTCCCACTTTAGCCCAGCACGGGCGGAGTGCAGGCATAGGACGAACTGAACAGTCCCAGCGCCCCGTTAGGGCTCCGGGCTATGAGCGCGCACTGGAGACACCATGCGCTTTACCGCTGCTTCCAGTAAGCATGGGGAGTTGGCTCAGGTCTATAGCCTGACTCCGCCAATCTCCCCATGTGCCTCCCCCCAAAAATTGTGGGCTGCCTCTCGTGCCTGCTGCACTGCCTAGCCTCATATTGCCGCCTCTCATCTTTAGCTGCCTCCAGTTCTTCTTTCGATATTCCCCAGCCTGTCTCCAGGGTCCCTTAGCGTCCAATATCTCCTCCCAAGTCCAGGAGTCCTGAACCCACTGCTCCTCCATACCACGCTGCTTGGTCCGTTTGTGGTGGGTAGTTCTGTAACAGTTTTCATGTCTGAAGAAGAGGAATCGGACCAAAGCGCAGCGTGGTAAGTGTTCATGACTTTTTATTTAAACTGAACACTAAACAAAATAACAAAGTGAATAACCGAAACTGAAACAGTTCTGTCAGGTGCAAAACACTCAACAGAAAACAACTACCCACGAAAACCATGTGGGAAAAAGCTACCTAAGTATGGTTCTCGGTCAGAGACAACGATAGACAACTGTCCCTGATTGAGAACCATACCCGGCCAAAACAAAGAAATACAAAAACATAGAAAAAATAACATAGAATGCCCACCCAAATCACACCCTGACCAAACTAAAAAAACTCTAAGGTCAGGGCGTGACAGGTTCAAACTTTTGAAAAAGTGAAGTTCTTAGAGAGGTTTAGTGCTTCTTTATTTAATCATCTCATCTCAACCCATCCAATTCACATTCATTACAGTGCCTTGAGAAAGTATTCGGCCCCCTTGAACTTTGCGACCTTTTGCCACATTTCAGGCTTCAAACAAAGATATAAAACTGTATTATTTTGTGAAAAATCAACAACAAGTGGGACACAATCATGAAGTGGAATGACATTTATTGGATATTTCAAACTTTTTTAACAAATCAAAAACTGAAATATTGGGCGTGCAAAATTATTGCTTTTGATCAACCCCAATGTTCTGAAGTAGTCACAATACGCTGAACAAATGCTTACATTAGCTATGTAAGGTGTTAAGGTTAGGTTTAAGATTAGGAGTAAGGTTAGAAGGTTACATTTAGAGTGAGGGGAAGGGTTTGCTAACATGCTAAGTAGTTTAATGCTAAGATAGAAGAGAATCGTTACATTTATCTCCTCCTCTGATGAAGAGGTGGAACAAGGATCGGACCAAAATGCAGCGTGATGATGATTCATTATATTTTAATGAAGGAAAAAACTATACATGAAGAAACTACAAAATAATGACATGCGAAAACTGAAACAGCCCTATCTGGTGCAAACATGAAGACAGGAACAATCACCCACAAAACCCAACACAAAACAGGCTACCTAAATATGGTTCCCAATCAGAGACAATGACTAACACCTGCCTCTGATTGAGAACCATATCAGGCCAAACACAGAAATAGACAAACCAGACACACAACATAGAATGCCCACCCAGCTCACGTCCTGACAAACACTAAAACAAGGAAAACACAGAAGAACGATGGTCAGAACGTGACAATAAAACACTAACAAGTACACTGAACAAAAATATGAACGCTGCATGCAACAATTTCAAAGATTTTACAGAGTTACAGTTCATAGGAAATCAGTCAATTTATATAATTTCATTAGGCCACAATCTATGGATATCATATGACTGGGAATACAGATATGAATATGTTGTTCACAGATACTGTACATAAAAAAAGGTTTGGGCGTGGGTCAGAAAACCAGTCAGTATCTGGTTTGACCACCATTTCCCTCATTCAGCATGACACATCTCCTTTGCATAGAGTTGATTAGGCTGTTGATTGTGGCCGGTGGAATGTTTTCCCACGATGAACTGCCGTCAGGTCAAACCCCTGGTGAGGATGACAAGCAAGCAGATGAGCTTCCCTGAGACGGTTTCGGACAATTTGTGCAGAAATGTTTCGGTTGTGAAAACCAACAGATTCATCAGCTGTCTGAGTGGCTGTGGCTGTGGCTTTTGGTATAGAAAGCAACATTAAAATGATCTGGCAACAGCTCTGCTGGACATTCCTGCAGTCAGCATGCTAATTGCACGCCCCCTCAAAACTTGACATGGCATTGTGTTGTGTGATAAAACAGCACAGTTTTGAGTGGCCTTCTATTGTCCCCAGCACAAGGTGCAACTGTGTAATGATCATGCTGTTTAATAAGCTTCTTGATATGCCACACCTGTCAGGTCGATGGATTATCTTGGCAAAGGAGGAATGCTCAAAAACAGGGATGTAAACAAATTTGTTCATATGGAACATTTCTGCGATCTTTTATTTCAGCTCATGAAACATGGGACCAACACTTTACATGTCACATTTATAGTTTTGTTCAGTGCATTTCAATTTAACATAGACCTTCAACCAATGCATATATTATCATTGGGCGATGTACTTATTACTCTCATCTTAGTAGCTTCACCCTCTAATTGCCTGTGCCAATGAGCAGCCATTTTCCTGTAAGAGTTATTAGCAAAGGGCTGAGGTTTTTCCACTCTGAATATGAAACTGTAATAGAAGATAAACCAGCCTAATAGTTCCATTTGAGCTAAGCTTGATGATGGGCTGTGTGTCAGTGATGAGACTGGTTCCCCAGACAGGGCTGATCAGCTCAGAGGCAGAGCGTGTTTTAGTTGTGTGAGAGGGGTAATACATCTCAATTAGCAAGAGGAAAACGCATGTCACCCTTTATGAATTAGGCTTGATACCAGAGCTCTCTGCTGTGTTTGTGTGTGATCAATGTGAGCGAGAGAGAGTCGATTCCCATGCTTTATTCCCTGTCCCGGCTGCCAGCTGGTGTATGGGGGACATGGGAGAACAGGGGAGGCTCTGTCCCTCTCTACCCCAGTCCTGAGTGCTCGAGCTGGGCTTCTTATCTCTTTGCTCTCCCGTCATCTGCAGCAGACCAATTTACATAACTGCCAACTAAAATGGATCACACACGCAAGCACGCACACACATGCAGACGTACATACTTGCAAAAGATAAAGGTATCCTGACAGAACATCCCTCTTTCTTAGTTTCTTGCTTCCTCTGCTTGAGCTACTGATTTTATCTATACATATTCTCTCTCTCTCTCTTTCTCTGTCTGTCTTTGTCTGTCTGTCTGTCTGTCTTTCTCTCTTTCTCTCTCTGTCTGTCTGTGTATTTCTCTCTTTCTCTCTCTGTCTGTCTGTGTATTTCTCTCTTTGTCTTTCTCTCTTTGTCTGTCTGTCTGTCTGTGTCTTTCTCTCTTTGTCTGTCTGTCTGTCTGTCTGTCTGTCTGTGTCTTTCTCTCTTTGTCTGTCTGTCTGTCTGTCTGTCTGTCTGTGTCTTTCTCTCTTTGTCTGTCTGTCTGTCTGTTTCTTTCTCTCTTTGTCTGTCTGTCTATCTGTGTCTTTCTCTCTTTCTCTCTTTGTCTGTCTGTCTGTCTGTCTGTCTGTCTGTCTGTCTGTCTGTCTGTCTGTCTGTCTGTCTGTCTGTCTGTCTGTCTGTCTGTCTGTCTGTCTGTCTGTCTGTCTGTCTGTCTGTCTGTCTGTCTGTCTGTCTGTCTGTCTGTCTGTCTGTCTGTCTGTCTGTCTGTCTGTCTGTCTGTCTGTCTGTCTGTCTGTCTGTCTGTCTCTCTCTCTCTCTCTCTCTCTCTCTCTCTCTCTCTCTCTCTCTCTCTCTCTCTCTCTCTCTCTCTCTCTCTCTCTCTCTCTCTCTCTCTCTCTCTCTCTCTCTCTCTCTCTCTCTCTCTCTCTCTCTCTCTCTCTCTCTCTCTCTCTCTCTCTCTCTCTCTCTCTCTCTCTCTCTCTCTCTCTCTCTCTCTCTCTCTCTCTCTCTCTCTCTCTCTCTCTCTCTCTCTCTCTCTCTGTGTGTGTGTGTGTAGTGTTGAATGTTTTCTTTGTATGCTGTGGAGGAGCTACTGCAGCCCATTGCCAAACACTACACTCACTATGGCGTCAAACAGAACAAGCGGTACGTACCATGCTGCCATAGAAGGAGCTAGTCATAGCTGAGCTGTTCTAAAGTCAAACGATACAGGATCATGTCTCGCAAGACGATATGACCAACATTGGTTGAAGAAACATCCACTCACTAAATGTGTTGGTGGTCGTCCAAGAAGGACTGAAGCCAAAACCACAACAAACACTCTTGCAGATAGCAATGCACCTGGCAACGCTACCACTCTCCCCGTGCAAGTCTTCTATCCCTCCTCCTATTCCCTCTCTGCTGTTTTGACTTTCTCGCTCTCTCTCTCCCTGCTCTACTCTTTCTCCACCCACTCTCACTCTCTTCATATTCCTCTCCAATACTCTCTATATTTCCCTTTCTTTCGTCTATCGCTAATTGAGGCAGGTGGTGTCTTTTATTCAGCCACTCAGAAACCCCTCAGCTCTACTTGCCATGCGTATCGAATGTGAAGGGCGTGCGTCCTGTTGCGTGAGTGCGTGAGTTAGCTTTCTTTGCAAGTGTGTGTTCAGTAGAGTGTTGTGTATTTGTTAGTGTATGCGCGCGGGTACGTTGATGTGTTCGTTACTGTGCTTGTGCATCCGTTAATGTGTGTGTGTGTGTGTGTCTGCCTGTGTGCATGACAGCAGTAGAATTCTAATGGCTCTTCTCTAGCCTCTCAAACAGCCACTCGATGGGTCTTAACGTGTAATTAATCAATTCAGTTCACTAAGAGGGTCTATTTATAACAGCACCCTGACATTTCCCTTAGAACACCACGTAACCTGGGCTGCAGCTGAAATTGCACCCTACTGGAAAGGGAGATGTATGTACCTAGTCAGTTGCAAAACTGAACACATTCAACTGAAATGTGTCTTCTGCATTTAACCCAACCCCTCAGAATCAGAGATGTGCGGGGGGACGCCTTCATCGACTTAACTGCCTTGCTCAGGGGTAGAATGAAAGAGTTTTTAATGGGTAGCTCGGGATTTGATCCAGCAACCTTTCGGTTAGTGGCCCTACGCTGCTACGTGCCAGGCTTCCTGCTGCCCTTATTGGCCTCTGGTCGGAAGTAGTGCACTATATTTAGGGAATAGGGTGACATTTCGGATGAAACCTGTGTTGATGGCAGCAGATCCACACGAAAATATATCAACATGAAATGGAGATAAAGGTGCATGTCAAGATAAAGATGGAGATAAAGCTGGAGATATATATGGAGATAAAGATGGAGATGAAGATGGAAATAAATCTGGATATATACAGCTGAAGTCGGAGGTTTACATAAACTTAGGTTGGAGTCATTAAAACTAGTTTTTCAGCCACTCCACAAATGTCTTGTTAACAAACTATAGTTTTGGCAAGTCGGTTATGACAGCTACTTTGTGCATGACACACATAATTTTTCCAACAGTTGTTTACAGACAGATTATTTCACTGTATCCAGTGGGTCAGAAGTTTACCTACACTAAGTTGACTGTGCTTTTAAACAGCTTGGAAAATTCCAGAAAATTATGTCATGGCTTTAGAAGCTTCTGATAGGCTAATTTACATAATTTGAGTCAATTGGAGGTGTACCTGTGGATGTATTTCAAGGCCTACCTTCAAACTCAGTGCCTCTTTGCTTGACATCATGGGAAAATCAAAAGAAATCAGCCAAGACCTCAGAAAAAATGGAGACCTCCACAAGTCTGGTTCATCCTTGGGAGCAATTTCCAAATGCCTGAAGGTACCATGTTCATCTGTACAGACAATAGTACGCAAGTATAAACACCATGGGACCACGCAGCCGTCATACTGCTCAGGAAGGAAACGCGTTCTGTCTCCTAGAGATGAACGTGATGATTTGTTTTGAGTTTCCCATGATGTCAAGCAAAGAGGCACTGAGTTTGAAGGTAGGCCTTGAAATACATCCACAGGTACACCTCCAATTGACTAAAATTATGTCAATTAGCCTATCAGAAGCTTCTAAAGCCGTGCCATCATTTTCTGGAATTTTCTAAGCTGATTAAAGGGACAGTCAACTTAATGTATGTAAACTTCTGACCCACTGGAATTGTGATAGTGAGTTATAAGTGAAATAATCTGTCTTTAACCAATTGTTGGAAAAATTACTTGTCGTGCACAAAGTAAATGTCCTAACCAAAACTATAGTGCCCAAGGTTTCACAAAATGGTCCACAAAGGTAGAGATATTCTGTCTGAGATCCATTACTACTCACAATTGGCCTGCCTGGTATAGGTGGTGTCATGTTCTTGTGAATTGTGGGAAGAGCATACATGACAGGTGTGGTTGGGCAGTCAACTTTCAAATACTCGTATTCTGTCTGTCATTTCCCCCTCATTCAACATTTTTGACAATCCATCATGGATCAGAGACTTGAACTGATTAGTAGGGCCATTTGGGAGTCTTTTGTAAAATTCACAATTGTCTGAGACTTTCCTTTTCATAGTCACTATCACTAGTATCACCATTACACTTCTTCTGTCGGCAGGTTTTATAATGATACTGGAGTCATTTTTCAGTTCCATAAGAGAGTCCTTCTCCGCTTTGGACATAGTGTGGAATACCTTGTATTATTTTTTCTTAGCGAGGAGATTATGTACATCTTTCTCAACTAGGCGGCAATATGTTTCAAGAGATGGATTTCTTTTGGGTGGTAAAAATGTGTTTTTCCTCTTGAAATATGTCCTTGTGTTCTGTCTTACACGAGGAAAACCCATAGAAGCCTTAAGACACGGATCAATGAGCACTGACGCAATGTACGGACAGGTGAGACAAAAAATCCGGTTGCTGCTCATTTTGTACAAGCTGGACATCCTATTAGTTCTCAGGGATACATTGGAATATAAATTGTCAAGATGTCACGCAGGGGAGGGGACATTGAGAGGAAACTTCTTCTAAGGGAATCATCCTGGATCCACAGGCTGAACACTGTCTCCTCTTGGCCTTAACGAGGAGTTTGACTCAAAACTGTTTTTATAGTTTCAATAATTCTAAATCGTGTGTTTTTATCCTAATTGAATACTGTATGTGTATTTATATGACTATAAATATTGATCACATTCTCTGTGTATGATCATATTTTTTGGTACATCGAATGTCAATATTGTGAAACTATGTTATACATTTTTTACCTCCTGTTTCTTGAAGAGATGTTACTGACTACAGCCCCTATATATAGGACCTTCCAGCCCCACCTGGGATATGGATGCCTGATGAAGACCTACAGTAAGGGTTGAAACGTTCTAAGTGAATATCACCTGGGAGCATGAGCAGCAGTGTGCGGCGTTTTCCTTTCTGCTTTCCATGAGTTTGTCTACAAATCCAGCACCTGTGGAAAGTATCTGGATGTGCATATGTTCTTCATCCTTTGTAAATCATAAATATGGTGTCATGACTGTCCTGTGAGGATCAGAATGGGTCAGATCAGACCAGTTGAAGGGGGGGGGGGGGGGGGCAGTAACCAGGTCTCTCTTTCTCCCGCAGAGGAGAGAGGTGGAGCTGCTAGATGATTTTGAACCGAACCTCCACACCCGGATGTAAATTTGAGCAGGAGAGAACTCTCCCTCTGCCCTTTAGTATCAACCAAATGAATGCCTTTTGTCTAGTGAGACTTTTGCCCAAAACTCTTAACGTCCAAAAAGTGAATAATGGAACAATATTTCTAACATACCGATGTGGGAAATGGTCACTGGGGAGATGTAGAGATCTAATGTCATATTGTTTTTAGTTCTGTGGTGTTATTAAAAACGGTATGGACCAAATACTGTAACTTGGAAAGGATTACCCCCTTTACCTGGTTAGTTTTCATCCAAATTGTTGGGCATACAATATGTGACTCACCAACTGGATTCGGTCTAATGTAGCAAAATGTTAAATGGTAGGGACTCAGAGCACAAAATGGTATATCATACACTGCATTTGAGGAACAATGGGAAAGTTATTCTGCTTTGAAAGTTGATCAACTTGTAACCTCACTTTGCAGAAATTCGCCTTTGAATGTTTTGGTATCTAGTGAAGAGCTCTTCTTTGTCTACACCCATTTTTCATCGTTCACACCCTCTTAAGCTTTAGCCCCAGCCATCTCGTTTTGTTCTCGGAGCGCACACTTGACGCTCTGGCCGATGATTTGTTTACCCCTGGATAACATGAAAACAGCCTAACCAGCCCTGCTGGCAACAATTTCATTTAATTTACGTTTACTGACACCAGCCATATTAAACGGGTGTTGTACGCACATCACGTACCGTTAGCTAACAAGCCAGCAAGCTAATGTTAGCTAGTTAATAATGCCTAACATTAGGCTCTTAAAAAGAAAAGCAAACAGCTCTTGGAAACAAATAACAACCTCCGCTAGAGAGCCAGCCAGCTATTGTTAGCTAGCTAACAGTACACTTTAGCTTAAGACACATAGCTAGCTAGCTAGCTAGCTAGGTAAACAATAAACCTAGCTAGGTAAACAACGTTTAAGATCACACGTCACGTAATGTCTGCAAACTTGATGATTGAGTTGGAGGCGTGCATGGCCATGCAGTCATGGGTGAACAGGGAGTACAGGAGAGGGCTGAGACTACGCCCTTGTGGGGCCCCAGTGTTGAGGATCAGTGGGGTCGAGATGTTGTTTCCTACCCTCACCAACCTGGGAGCGGCCCATCAGAAAGTCCAGGACCCAGTTGCACAGGGCGGGGTCGAGACCGAGGGCCTCGAGCTGAATGACGAGTTTGGAGGGTACTATTGTGTTAAATACTGAATAAAAGTAGCAATTAGTTAAAGAGCAGCGGTAAAATACCAATAGCGAGAGAATATACACAAGGGGGTACCGGTACAGAGTCTGTGCGGGGTTAGTCGAGGTAATTGAGGTAATATGTACATGTAGGTAGAGTTATTAAAGTGACTATGCATATATGACTAGGGTGCCTGGAGTCTTTGACAATTTTTAGGGTCTTCTTCTGACACCCCCTGGTATAGAGGTCCTGATTGGCAGAATACTGGGCCGTACGCACTATCCTCTGTAGTGCCTTGAGGTCAGAGGCCGAGCAGTTGCCATACCAGGCAGTGGTGCAACCAGTCAGGTTGATCTTGATGGTGCAGCTGATGTGGACACCAAGGAACTTGAAGCTCTCAACCTGCTCCACTACAGCCCTGTCAATGAGAATTGGGGTGTGCTTGGTCCTCTTTAACCTGTAGTCCACAATCATCTCCTATGTCTTGATCACGTTGAGGGAGAGGTTGTTGTCCTTTCACCACACGGCCAGTTCTCTGACCTCCTCCTATAGGCTGTCTCATCATTGTCGGTGATCAGGCCTAACACTGTTGTGTCATCGGCAAACTTAATGATGGTGTTGGAGTCATGCCTGCCTGTGCAGTCACGAGTGAACAGGGAGTACAGGATGGGACTGAGCATGCACCCCTGAGGGGCCTTTGTGTTGAGGATCAGCAAAACAGATGTTTTGTTACCTACCCTTACCACCTGGGGGCGGCCCGTCAGGAAGTCCAGGATCCAGTTGCAGATGGAGGTGTTTAGTCCCAGGGTCCTTAGCTTATTGATGAGCTTTGAGGGCACTATGGTGTTGAACGCTGAGCTGTAGTCAATGAATAGCATTCTCACATAGGTGTTCCTTTTGGATGGATACCAAAGAGGTGGTTATGTGCTCCAGTATCCACAAGTCCTTCAGTGGAGATCACGTCGTCAGCCGTGTGAAGGGCACTACTGGGGAATGGACCACCAAAAATGTCCCCATTCCTGCAGCTATCAAGGACTACAACAAAAATGTGCCTCAGGGCAAAAAGGGCACAGTAGGGAGGCGTCGTTGTCCTCTTTGTAACAACAAATGCCATCAACTGCACCACCTGTTCAGTAAGCCTCTGCTTTACAGCAGAAAGAGGCTGCTATGGGCCATGGCACCAGCAGCACAATATTGTTTAGAGGACTGAGGGTCTTCACAATATTGTACATTATACATTGAATGTGTGTAAATAGTTACCCTTTTTATTTTAATTTTTTCCACATTTTCATACGTATGTATATAAAAAACATTGTATTTTTTGGGGGGGGTGTGTTGGAATATACTTTTAGTATTTTGTATATAGTTATTTACATAAAAATGTATCACTGTACCAATTCGGCCACTTGGGTACATTTGGGCAACTTGTGTAGGACACCTGGGTGATCACATGCTCAATGTCATGTAGCTCACTCATTCCTGAAGACATCTTTCTGAAACTTTTTTCAAATACTGTTGCCATCTTGTGTTCTGCATCAAAATGATCCCCAGCATCATATCTGAATGTTTGGCTGTTCTTGTTCAGTTGAAAGATGATGCAACAACAATAAAAAACAGAAAACATATGTTTATTTCCTTGTATGTTCTTCTACCAGATCTATTGTGTTATATTCTCCTACTTTCAATTCACATTTCCACAAACTTCAGAGTGTTTCCTTTCAAATGATACGAATAATATGCATATCCTTGCTTCTGGGCCTGAGCTACAGACAGTTATATTAGGGTATGTCTTCAGGAGGAAATTGAGAGAAGGGGGGGGGGGGTTATCCCAAAGAAGTTTCAATGAACGTAAAGTCACAATGGATGTAAAGATGGCGTTAAAGATGGAGTTAAAGATGGTAATGAAGATGGAGATAGATATAAAGATGGAGTTAAAGATGGTAATGAAGATGGAGATAGATATAAAGATGGAGTTAAAGATGGAGATGTATTTATTTCACCTTTATTTAGATAAATATATCTACATAGCTTAGATAAAGTGGAAGATATATAAAGATGTAGATAGATATAAAGATGGAGATAAAGTTCAAGATGGAGATAAAGTGGAAGATATATAAAGATGTAGATAGATATAAAGATGGAGATAAAGATCAAGATGGAGAAAAAGTGGGAGATATATAAAGATGTAGATAGATATAAAGATGGAGATAAAGATCAAGATGGAGATAAAGTGGGAGATATATAAAGATGTAGATAGATATAAAGATGGAGATAAAGATCAAGATGGAGATAAAGTGGGAGATATATAAAGATGTAGATAGATATAAAGATGGAGCTAAAGATCAAGATGGAGATAAAGTGGAAGATATATAAAGATGTAGATAGATATAAAGATGGAGATAAAGATCAAGATGGAGATAAAGTGGAAGATATATAAAGATGTAGATAGATATAAAGATGGAGATAAAGATCAAGATGGAGATAAAGTGGAAGATATCCTGTTATGGATGATGCGAATTTTCGCAGCTTTTTGTAAAAAATCGCGCAACATTTCAAAGTCCTGCTACTCATGCCAGGAATATAGTATATGCATATGATAAGTATGTGTGGATAGAAAACACTCACTCGGGTCTGTGGCTATAACAGAACGTGTTTAGGAGTAAAAATCCCTGGTAAAACTGTTTACCAAAAACACAAAAAAAATATTCGTCCTTGGTTACAACACGAATAAGCCCCTCCTTTCTTGAGGCGCACCACAGTATGTTGTGAAACTGAAAAAATGGACGATGATTTCCAGACTTGCTGCTATCGAATACAGATCGCCCCATGATCAATTTGATACATCATTAACGTTTATTAATACCTAAAGTTGGTTTAGAAAAGTCGTTTGAAGTGATTTGTAAAAGTTTATAGGCGACTTTTGTAATTTTAAAAAGTGACGTTGCGTCTTGTAAATGGGCTTTTTGCAGCATCAGACTGGCCTTCAGCAAATTACATTTTGGGTATACAATGACGGATTTAATCGGGAAAAAGACCCAATTGTGATGTTTATGGGACATATAGGAGTGCCAACAAAGAAGCTCGTCCAAGGTAATGAATGTTTTATATTTTATTTCTGCGTTTTGGGTAGCGCCGGCTACCGCAAAATCTGTTGTTTACGTGTCGTGCTGGTATTTTGGGAGGGTGCATGCTATCAGATAATAGCTTCTCATGCTTTCGCCGAAAAGCATTTTACAAATCTGACTTGGTGGCTAGATTCACAACGAGTGTAGCTTTAATTCAGTACCTTGCATGTGTATTTTTATGAAAGTTTGAGATTTATCGAGTACTATACTCGAGTACTATAGGTGGCGCTCTGAAATTTCCGCTGAGCTGTCCCTGTGCAGGGACCACCTCCGTAACAAGATATATAAAGATGGAGATAAAGATCAAGATGGAGATAAAGTGGAAGATATATAAAGATGGAAATAGATATAAAGATGGAGATAAAGATCATGATGGAGATAAAGTGGGAGATATATAAAGATGGAGACAGATCAACGGTCGCAGTTGAACCTCTCCATCATTGCAGTGTGAAACCAGAAGAATTAACATGTGTGTTTTGTGGTTGAAGTTAACACTGCATGAAATGGGTGGTTGTCATCAATTGATAAGGTCATTGACTGATGGGCTGACGGAGAGGCCTGAGGAAGACTGTGAGTCAGAACGCGGTTTGCGTGTATAGGTTTTCTAAATGTCTTTAGCTGTAGGCCACTTCCTGCTGTTTGTATCAAGGATTGTTTGTGTGCCATAATGGTCAGTTATAACTGAACCCCTAATGGTAAAATAAGGGAAGGCGCGAAGGTCATGCAAAGAATGATGTGTATACACAAATTAATCGGCTGTCATTCAGAAACAAACCAACATTCCCCAAAAATCTACTGAAATGTGTAGGCACAGTCTCTGAATCACAAATTCAATTGCTTATTTTAATTTAACTAGGCAAGTCAGTTAAGAACAAATTCTTATTTTCAATGACGGCTTAGGAACAGTGGGTTAACTGCCTGTTCAGGGGCAGAACAACAGATTTGTACCTTGTCAGAACAGGGGTTTGAACTTGCAACCTTGCAGTTATTAGTCCAACACTCTAACCACTAGGCTACCCTAGGTGAACAACAATGTATTTGTCCTCAGAGGAAAGTAAATGTTAACTTCAAATTTGAAATAAAAAAATAAGCAGAATCCAGTTAATCCAGACACAACATATGAAATAAGAATATATAAATAGGCCATAGCATTCCCACTTTGTTGCAGGGGAGTCAATAGTATACGCAAAAAATGTATCTTGATTATCAATCCAATATCCCTCATTTGTATTGAGTGGGAGAACTAGTATTTTAAACTATCGACATTCCTGACCACAAAGTGCAGTTGGCAAGCTGGCTTCCCCCTCCACATTCTAATTCAGTCAAACCAGGAAGTGACTATGGGTATAGCTCATTGTAGCTAGGGAGTGACTGGGGCGGAGCCACGACCTGTACCATGAAACCTTGTGGGTTAGATACTGTACAGTGTATTATGCAGAGTGAAGTGTATACACTTTCCTTTTGCCTAACCCATTCCACTGCTAGGTTTTCTGCCATGGTAAAACACAAGCGGATGTTTCTTGTTCACTTGTTTGTTTCTGTGTTAACTCAATTATTTAGTCTATACCTGCACAGCTTCCCACCTGCACCTCTTGGCTCTGCCTCAATAAAATATGATTAGTTACGGTATTGCTCCCATTAACCATCATTACTTACTATTAGAGCCCTGTTACGAACCAGGGCCTGCTATTACTTTAACTCCCCTGCTTCTCTGCACTGCCCACAGTTGCCTGGCACCCACAAACACACACACACACCCACACACACAGCTCAGGGAGGGAGTTTCTCCTCTCCTTTGCCAGCCAGAGAAGCCATTAAAAAAAGGCATTATGAGAAGAAAAGGGCAGAAATCAAAGAGATTTGAGCTCATTCACTGGTGTGTTCCTCTCTGTCCCTATTCCCTGTTATCCTTAGTCTATATCTAGTGCAGAGATGAGGCCCCTATGCCAGTCCTGTATTGTATCACAGACAATCCACACACATCCCCATCACCTCCCTATCCTCTCTGACTGTTTCTGCCTTTGTGCGAAGGTCCGGTTATGTCATGTCCCAATCAAATCCTCACAGAATAGCAAAAAGGGGGAGATAAACTATAGCTAATCCCACATCAACCACACCACCCCAAGTTCTCAAAATGTTGCTATTGTTTTTTGAAGGTTATTTGGAGTTTTTGAATATCTTCCTCTGAAGGTTTCATTAAGTGTTTTAATAACCCTTCTAACTTTGGTTAACTGTTTTGAACTCTAAGCACAGATAGGACACCGGGGAATTCATTGCTTAAGGGTTCATTTTGTGCAAACACATTTAAAAAAAAAAGTTGTGGCACAGAGTCAGTGAGATTCAAACCTATGAGCTTCTCCTCTCTACACATGGAATTAGTCCACCGTGCCAGCAGGTTGGAGCTAGCATACATTTTCTTTACTTATACAAAGCTATTCATTTGAGTATATTCGAGCAGACCCCATTTCAAAGGAAAACAAGCACTTGTTAAATCAGTTGTGGCCATTTCTACAAGCTCTCACAGTCTCACATCAAAATACACATTCATGCTTCTTCTTCTTAAACGTCAAATTTTGAAAATGTTAAAAATGTCAAATTTCAATGTTTTTAAGGTTAAGTTTAGTCATGAACTCCAAAGTCTTAAGGTTAGATGTTTAGAACGTTTAGAAAAGGCTTAAAACATAAATGACTTTGTATCACTGGATTTGAACATGCAACCAGAGGCATATGCCACCACCCACGTCCACAATGCACTAGCAAAATTGAAACCTACTTGAAGGTAACAGCGCTCAATGTTGTCCTTAGTGGACGGTTTTCACATCACCTCCTGACGTACTCAGACATGGCTGGACGTCGAATACTGACTTGTATCACCGGTGACCTGGCTGGGCCAGTAACTGGGCACGGCCAACACACCAGAACACACTTAACAAAATAGAGTATCGAGAGAGTTTTGTTGACTCTGAGAATGGAATGTATATGTTTTACAGATTTTCTCAATTGCTTAGACACAACTCCTTGAACAATTCACAATTTTCTCAAATCTTCACCCACAATATAAAAAACTCAAACCCAACGGTACAAACATCTAACTTCTGGGTCCCAATTTAAACTTTTGCCTCAGACAACATACAAAAGCTGCCAAAAACACAGACTGCATGACTGTCTGTTACACACTGGAGTGATTCATTCAAAACACTGCTACCAAAATGTTTAGAATAGGTTTTCAGAGAAATAGTTTGGGAATTTGTAGAATAACAGGACTGACTATCCAGAAAACCCTTTCAGGAACACCCTGGTGAGGGAAATTCTAAACAGTACTGTAATAAATACCTCTTACATTAGTGGATAAGGGAATACTACTGTATATGCAGTTTTGGTCAAAAACCGTTAAAATGTTACACTGACAAAACATGTAAGGAAGAATCCATGCACATTAAAATACCCAATTTCCAAAAGCTTTATTTCCAAATGCAGCAAATGTACAGGTTACTCAGCATCAGCGTCCTCATCATCTCGCCTCAAGTCTGGGTCAGGCCATAATATCTCATCAACGTCACACATTGTTTACTCTTTTTTACCAGGCAGCGTGGGAAAAATGACCTTGTGTGCCTTAGAAAACCCTGGATAGACTCCACAGAGACATCACCTCGGGCGTCCACCATTGCCAAGAGGTTTTGCTGTGCATAGGGGTTGCGGCCATACACTCTCCACCGCCATGCGATTCAAAAATGGGGAATATGCTGGCAAAAAAAGAATGGTGAACCTGGGGTGGTCATTGAACCAGGCGCAAACCAGAGAGGCCAAGTGGAAACTCACGTCATCCCAAATGACAACATATTGGGCTTGCTTTGGTTGCCCTGGCTCCACTTCCTGTTGAATAATGTTATTGCGCAGCTGATCTAGAAATTTAAGGAGTTGTGCCATGTTGTATGGACCCACTTTGACATGGCGGTGGAGGACGCCATGATTGCTGATGGCTGCACATAGGGTGACGTTGCCTCCCCTCTGGCAAGGATCTTGTATGACAGCACGGTGACCAATGATGTTGCGTCTCCTTTTGCACCTTTTTGTTAGGATGAACCCTGCTTCGTCGATGAAGATGTACTCCTGTGGGTCAGCCATGGCATCCAACTCAAAGATTCTCTACAGAAGTAAAAGAAACACATTTTACTGTGCTACAAATGCAGCACTGTAGTGTACTACTATGCTGAAATGAATAATTGTGCACTGCAGTTACTGTAACAATTTACTATACAGTACTGTATTTATATGCTGGAGAGATAGGCCATACTCTACATACTGTTAAAATTCTGTACACTATAGCAACTACCTGCACATCTTGGAATCGATGCTCCTTAAAACCTCATTTGGGCTGCAATGGGATATCACGGGATGATATGACAACAGCCAGTGAAAGTGCAGGGCGCCAAATTCAAAACAACATAAATCTCATAATTAAAATTCCTCAAACATACATGTATCTTATACCGTTTTAAAGATAGTCTTGTTGTTAATCCCACCACAGTGTCTGATTTTAACCTGTTGCGACGACCAAACCCGGATCCGGGATTCTATTTATAGACCTAAGCTCATTACCATAACGCAACGTTAACTATTCATGAAAATCGCAAATGAAATGAAATAAATATGCTAGCTCTCAAGCTTAGCCTTTTGTTAACAACACTGTCATCTCAGATTTTCAAAATATGCTTTTCAACCATAGGAAAACAATCATTTGTGTAACAGTAGCTAGCTAGCGTAGCATTTAGCGTTAGCATTAGCGTTAGCATTAGCGTTAGCATTTAGCAGGCAACTATCACAAAAACAAGTAAAGCCTTCAAATAAAATAACTTACCTTTGAAGAACTTCTGATGTTTTCAATGAGGAGACTCTCAGTTAAGATAGCAGATGCTCCGTTTTTCCAAAAAGATTCTTTGTGTATTAGAAATAGCTCCGTTTTGTACATCACATTTGGCTACCAAAAAAAAAAAAAAAAAAAAAAAAAAAAAACGAAAATTCAGCCCTCAAAACGCAAACTTTTTTCCAAATTAACTCCATAATATCAACTGAAACATGGCAAACGTGGTTTAGAATCAATCCTCAAGGTGTTTTTCCACATATCTCTTCAATGATATATCCTTCGTGGAAGCCTGGTTTCTCCTTGCTCTCAAATGGAAAAATAATTGCACCTGGCTTTACGCTCCAATTTCGACGCAGGGACACCAGGCGGACACTTGGAAAATGTAGTCTCTTATGGTCAATCTTCCAATGATATGCCTACAAATACGTCACAATGCTGCTAACACTTTGGGGGAACGACAGAAAGTGTAGGCTCATTCCTTGCGCAATCACAGCCATATAAGGAGACAATGGAAAACAGAGCTTCAGAAATTCTGCTCATTTCCTGGTTGATGCATCATCTTGGTTCCGCCTGTAGAATGAGTTCTGGGGCACTTACAGACAATATCTTTGCAGATTCTGAAACTTCAGAGTGTTTTCTTTCAAAAACTGTCAAGAATATGCATAGTCGAGCATCTTTTCGTGACAAAATATCGCGCTTAAAACGGGAACGTTTTTTATCCAAAAATGAAATAGCGCCCCTAGAGATCAAAGAGGTTAAATAGGTTTTACGGCGAAAGCACCACAAACAATTATGTTAGGTCACCACCAAACCACAATAAAAACAGCCATTTTCCCAGCCAAAGAGAGGAGTCACATAAAGCACAAATAGAGATAAAATGAATCACTATCCTTTGATGATCTTCAACAGATTACACTCATAGGACTTCATTTTACACAATACATGTATGTTTTGTTTGATAAAGTTCATATTTATCTAACAAAAAATCTGAGTTTACATTGGCGCGTTACATTCACTAGGTCCAAAAACATCAAGTGATTTTGCATAGCCATATCGATTAAACAGAAATACTCATCATAAATGTATATGATAATACAAGTTATACACATGGAATTATAGATATACCTGTCCTTAATGCAACCTCTGTGTCAGATAAAAATAAAAAAAACTTTACGGAAAAAGCAAACCATGCAATAATCTGAGACGGCGCTCAGAACAATCAAGTCATATTAGCCCGCCATGTTGCAGTCAGCATAAACCATTAATTACATGCTAAATATTCCCTTACCTTTGATGATCTTCATCAGAATGCACTCCCAGGAATCCCAGGTCCACAATAAATGCTTGATTTGTTCGATAATGTCCGTTATTCATGTCCAAAAAAAAATACAAAATGTATGTCCAATTAGCTACTTTTGTTAGCGCTTTTGGTACACCTATCCAAACGTTGGAGCTGGTCCACCATTTTGTCAGACAAAATCTTCAAAAAGTTACATTAGAGGTCGAAGAAACATTTCAAACTAAGTACAGAATCAATCATTAGGATGTTTTTATCATAAGTCTTCAATAAAGTCCCAACCGGAGAATTCCTTTGTGTCTTGAGGAGCAACGGAATGCAGGAAGATATCATGCGGTATATCTGCCAGTAGTCTGACTCATTCCCCTCTCATTCAGTCCCACAACACAGTAGAAGCCTCATTCAAATTTCTTTAGATGGTTGACATCTAGTGGAAGCCCTAGGAAGTGAATCTTCATTCATATCTCAAGGGGATTTCAATAGGGAATGGGTTGAATATATACCAACCTCAGATTTCTCACTTCCTGTTTGGATTTGTTCTCAGGTTTTTGCCTGCCATGTGAGTTTTGTTATACTCACAGACATCATTCAAAAAGTTTTAGAAACTTCAGTGCTTTCTATCCAATACTAATAATAATATGCATATATTAGCAACTGAAACTGAGGAGCAGGCCGTTTACTCTGGGCACCTCTGGGCACCTTTTATCCAAGCTACTCAATAGTGCCCCTGCAAGAAGTTGTTTAACTCTGTTTGAATTCCATTCAAAAGGCATACGATACACACAATATTGAATTATATTCAAAAGGCACACGATACTGCTGCTTTGTCCTTATGTGGTACTTCTGAACGATCTGGTCAATGGTAGAAATGCTGATGCTGTCAATTCCTTGGAAGACTACCTGGTCTTCAACTATTTGGGTTTGAATTTCCCTCAAACGGCCCAGTATTGGCAATAACCCTATTCACCAGTGCAGTCTCCAGCTCAGCTGTGAGATGTCTCCGCCTACCTCTCAGTTCTGCAAAAAAAATAATTTGACCATTACTAACCTATGGTCATCCATTACTGTGGTAAAAACTACACTGAGAACAAAGTGGAGATTCGGTCTATATGCACTACAACATCTCATGGATCACGGTAACAACAAGGCAAATTACCTGTTTTCCCTTCTGAAAGTACGGACAATGGATGCATCCATGTAACGGCTTAGGTTGCACTAGCTGTCCAGCTTCTCTCATAGTCTTCCCATGTATGAGCACATGATGAACTAGGGTGGCACGGATTTAAACTGAGATTATTTGTCTTTGTTGTTGTTGTCATCCTCGTCTTTGTCCATGTCCTCTTCCTCTCTTTTGTCTTGCAACTTCGGCATTGTTAGGATCCATTGTTCCAAAGCACATGGATATGCCTCTAGGCCCTATTTATTGATCCTGCAATTCTGATTGGTGGGTTAACAATTTTGAGGCTCAGTGTTTGCACATGGAGAAAGGTGTGCTCTTTGAGTTTAGGTTGTGATGACTTGAGTTAATTATATTGAGAGCATGTGTTTGCTGAATGAATATATAGTGCAATGAATGATTTATTTGGCCACTTTTGTGTAAGGTTTTGCAGAAAGAATTTTGAATATTGAAACAGGTGAATAGTGTTTACGCTTATGGGAAATGTGTGTGTGTGTTTTGGGGAGTGACGTAAGGATATGGGTTTTTGTGCTATAGGAACCAGTTTTTGTGTTTAATCAATCGAGAAAAACTATAAAATAAGATTCTTATAATTTTCTTTTAACCGTGAGGAAACCTGCTTAAAACGTTGTGCTGAAGTACTAAAATCCCACAGAAGAACGTTGTTTCTTAACGTTCTCTGAATTTTCTGAGAACATTATTTTATAGAACTGTGAGGAAACCTGTTTTCTCAAATTTTTTATGGAAATTTTTCTTTGTGTTCTGAGAACATGGCTTTAAGTAGATCCGGGAGGAAACTTGCAGTTTCTTAACATTCTCTGAAGTATTTGAGAACGTTGCCAATGTCAAACCAGTTGGAGAATGTTCCTAGTACATTACCAAACATTAAATGAAATGTAACCACGTTTGAACTATTAGGAAATGTTCTGTTAAAGTAATGAAATACCAAGAAAATAACAATATTTTGTCAAGTTATTTAAATATGCTGAGAATATTCCAAAGCCAAGCAACTATCCTGCCCATTTACAGAACGTTGTGGTAAGGTTCTATGCAAAATAACCATAGGACAACCTCACTCTCACCAAGCTCTAAGAAACATATGGTTCTCTGAACATTATGTGCTACCTGGGTAGGTATATGCAGGAGTGGTTTATATAAGCAGATACAGTTTGAGCCTTATGGTGCTTTCTTATATAGGAAATGTAAAAGTGGTTTTATTTCAGAGCATAGCCAGATAGCTAGTTAGCAGACTGGTGCTGCAGTTGAATGGGATTTAGGCTTGGATTTGAATTTCACTCTGTTAGATGAGTCAGAAGGTCTTTGAGGTTCTTAGAATGTCTGTAGGCCTTTGTTCTGTATGGATGTATGTATGAGCCAAGCGTGAATGCTGTGTGAGTGTTGTGAGAGTACTGTGCTTTGCTACAATCAGAGTACATGCATGTACAGTAGCTAATTCTCTTTCTTTTTTCCTGTGTGTCTGTTTGCGTAAGCGTCTCTGGTGTACACCGACAGTTGACTGGGCATTCACGTAATGTTAAAAAGGGATGCTGGGGTCTGTATTAGTCCAGATTTATGTCTCTGACCCTCCCGTCTGTGCTGTGATTGGTCGAGAGACAGATCAGAATGTCCCCTCCGGGCCCTGGCACTTCATCATGTCAGGAAGGCAATCAGGAAAATAAGGTCTGCTTAGATTTACTCCTGCAGGAGGAGGCAGTCTATGCAGGCTCGCTAGAGGAGGACCCAGCCACAGCCAGAAAAGTATCTGCCGTTTAGCGGCTTGGTTTTCTTCTCTCCCTTTCGCCAGGTGATGGATGTGTGGAGATCACTCATTCCTTATAACCCAGAGAGGGGTGGCATCCATCACGCTCTCCCCCCCGCCTCGGCCCCTCCTCGCCCCCCTGTCTCCACCCTCCCTGTACCGCCATCGTAACATAAGCTGTCTCTCAAACTGACAGCCTCATCCAATATTTCAGACGCCACCGGCCCACAGGACTCTATTATTTATAATCAGCTCTCCGACAATGAACACTTACACAGGCCAGCCAAATCACAGAGGTGTGTATGTGGGGGTGTTGGGGTCTGTGTGTGTGTGTGTGTGTGTGTTCCATCATCTCAACCTTGAGGAACGTATTCCTCCACAGCACCTTTCACCGTCTGCCTTTCATTCAAGCCAAGTGGATCTTTAACAGCCATGAGCCCGGTGAAATACATCTAGGCCTGGTCTGACTTCAGCTCCAGCCCTAACCTCCCAGCACTTAGCCAGTCAAATAAACACTAAGATAAGATGTCAGCTTTCAATCTTCTCTGCTGCCGTTGAAGCCGCTGCCAAAGACAACATGCACGGCTTGTCTCTCGGCAGCAGAGATTATTTTCTTGGTGAGGAGAGTGTTTTTTGGGGTGTGTTGTTACTCCATACTGCCATTACAGCATGTGTAGTCTGCATCCCACTGTAATTGGGTAACATTTGGAAGCCCTAGGGGGTGTAGGGGGAGGGTAAAGGGGTGATGTAGTTGCTTATGTGTGTGTGTATTTAAGGCTAGATTAGAGAAGAGTCAACTCTTACACACACACACACAAACACACACAAACCAACTTCCTCAGTGTAGACACGAGCACACGAAACGCCATATGCTGCAAAAACTAACTCGCTACTTTCCCGATGCGCTTTCCTGAGAACTTACTAAGTACTCAGAGTTGATTGTTTCCTCTAGGAAACGTTTCTTGTCTCTTCCTATTCACCATGTTCCCGCAGAGAAGAAGAGGAGGTGATGAGAAAGTAAGATGATACAGCGAGACCGCGTCGGAACGAGGCCAATGATTACAAGAGATAAACAACCTCTCCTTCTGTTTAATCTGGTCTATAGCGCCTACTTCACCACCGCACTCTCTCATTGTGATGGCTTCCCTTTGTGTCTTTGTTTCCCTCTCTGCATTCAGAAGCAGCAGTTAATGATTCATAAAAAAAAAAGAAGTCACAAGTGTTCCTTTTCCAGTGACTGCATTATGGAATCTACTCATCTCTCCCCGTGGCCCCGCTCCACCCCTCGGTCCCTCGCCACAGGGATGCCAGGCCTACAGATGAATAGCACGGTGCAGCCTTTACATCCCTCTAGTCATCCGCTGCTCTGCCCCGCTCCTCTCCATTCCACCGCTAGTGGTTGTGATGTTCTGACACTCCACTTGTTTATTCATTATGGTGAGTCATCGACGCGTAGAGTGCACACACACACACACACCAACGTTTGAGTAGATGAGTAGAGCAGAGGAGGAGGAACAGGACACGAGGGTGAAAAGGTATATGTGAGAACATGGGAGTAACCCAGCAATTGATTTCTGAAAAGCTGTTACAAAGGCATGCAATTAATGGAGCATGATTCACATGAGCTGGATTCGGATAGAAGATATACACACTACAGTATGCACAGCTGTACTGTATTCACACCCGGTTGACAATATCGATTCTCAAAAACTCTGACAACTCCAATACCCACAACCTCCCAAATTGTTCCCTGTGGATTACGGAGGTGGAAAGAGTGAGGAGGGAGACACTCTGGCCTCTACACACAGACATCTGGCTTGAGGAGATCTCTGAGGAGCGCACTCCTAATGTCATCTCTGCTTGACCAAACCCAATCCTCTCACTCACGTTCACCCTGAATATGTCTGGTCCCAATCTCTTTTCCTTTCTCTCTTTCTATTTCTCCCCTCTTTCCCTCTGTTCCTTGTTAAAAAGGGCACTTTCTTAGCTCTCATTAAAGTCCTCTCAGCTGAATCTGACAGGGAGGAGAGACGTGTGGCAAGAGGAGAGAAGATAGGCTGTGTTTCTTCTGTTGTTACAATTTGAACAGCTTTGGAATTATTGTTGCGCTTGGAACAGCTGTGCCAATAAAGCATATTTGAGTTTAAATTGAATGGATGGAGGGGAGAGAGAAAACAAGAATGGAGACAGAGCATACATGAGAGAAATAGAGGGGGAGGGATAAAAAAATGAGACAGAGAGAGAGAGAAAGCGAAAGGGAGAGAAAGAGAGGAGAGAGAGAGAGCTGAGGGCTGGTTTGGTAATGTACTGTGTCAGATCGGTTAGGTTGTGAGGACAGATAGCTCATCATTGGGGAGAAAGCTCTTCGTGAGAAAGATTCTCTCTTTCTCACTCTTTTCCTCTTTCTCCCTCTATACCGCTCTCTCGCACACACACACACACACACACACACACACACACACACACACACACACACACACACACACACACACACACACACACACACACACACACACACACACACACACACACACACACACACACACACACACACACACACACACACACACACACACACACACACACACACACACACACACACACACAGAGTGAGAGGGCCATTTCAAGGCCCTCTCATTCTCTGCCTTCCAGCACTAATTGAATGCCTCTCCTGACAAATGGATTGTTGAAACCACACCTGCAACGTAACATTAG
The DNA here is from genome assembly GCF_045791955.1 of Oncorhynchus clarkii lewisi. Lineage (NCBI taxonomy): Eukaryota > Metazoa > Chordata > Actinopteri > Salmoniformes > Salmonidae > Oncorhynchus > Oncorhynchus clarkii. The sequence goes on along the minus strand of NC_092177.1, from coordinate 31,430,856 downwards.
GCTCTCCTCTCTGATCAGCCGAGGACTGCTGTTTGTCTGGGTGTGTGTGTTCACGCCTGTGTGCGTGCCTACCACGTGTGAGTGTGTGTAAATGCATGTGTGCAAGTACGCAAGTGGACGAGAGAGAAAAATCTTCCTGCGTACTGCATCTGCATGCTTTTCTTGAGGATCATGTCACATGTGGTTGAAGGCCTCTTTACCCTATTGTAAGATTTGCTGACTTTTTAATATTTCAGCACCATAATAGTCATTAATTAACCATAAAGAATGGTGTTTAAATAAATAATACCTTTATCCCATATCCAGTGTTAACAACCTCCTACACTGCAGGTAGAAATTGATGCATTGTTATTTGCAGAGCACTGACCTATTGCCTGTCTCATTCCAGACAGGAGCTGTCTGTTCTTTTCATCTATCCATCCTTCCTTTCTTCCATCCTTCCATCCATCCATCCATCCATCCACCCATCCATCCTCAAAACACAGACCAACACACAGATATAACATATAACAATATGGATGTATGGTCTCAATTTTGACAGTGAGGAGAAGGGTAACATGAAAGAGCATGGTATGTGCCTTTCAAATGGCATCATCAACCATTATAATCTACAGCATACTAGCTTTTAAACTACGTATGTGCATTCCGAGAAGAGATACTTTGATCGTTCGAAGTAAATATCAAAAGCAGCGGCGTTGGATGGCCTTAGAGACCCTCCCATCCTTCCACACCCCCCCCCCCCCCCCCCCCCCCTCCCTCCCTTGGCCCTTTTATTTAAGTCACGTCTTCATCAACTCCGGCTCCATTAAATACATCATTGGAGCGGTGATTAAAAATGAAACAGACTTAAATGCAGTAATCAATCATTGAATAGGTTAACGGGCTTAAAATATCAGACTGCTTCATTTTCAACCTGAGTCACGAGAGGGAGTATGCTGCTCTGGAAATCAACTGTGACATTTTTATGCCAGAACAATATACTAGTGCATTACTGTATTAACCTACTGTGTGTGTGTGTGTGTGTTTGTGTGTGTGTGTGTGTGTGTGTGTGTGTGTGTGTGTGTGTGTGTGCGTGCGTGCGTGCGTGTGTGCGTGCGTGCGTGCGTGCGTGTGTGTGTGGCTCTGAGAATAATGAATGGCCAATGCCTTTAATACATGGTAAGGAATTTGCACCTCATATTTTGCAATGGAATCGATTATTCAGACATACAGAAAGAGACAGAGACCTTGACAGCTCACATTCTCATGTTGCTTTTGAATTTATGACATAAAACAGATAGAACTCGTGTAAATGAAGTAGCTAAGACATCTAGTGATTATTGAATCAAATTCTAATTGTTCTTTAAACTGTGAAGCGAATGGCATTCCATTTTTGTCTGTCTCTCTCTCTCGAGATTCTTTCCTGATGAATAGAAGATGGAAGTATCGTGATCATGAGTTTGACACACACCATCAAAATATACTTACTCAATCGAATTCTATGGTATGCCCATTCTAAACAACTTTCAGTATTATTCTGAAAGACAAGCAGTCTGTTGTACAGGAACACAAAAGATATCGCCTTGAATGTCACTCCTCGACAAGCCGAACCCAAAAGAATCAGGACATTAAATGTCACATTTTTCCTCATGATTTTTGGCCTTCGCCATTGCAAGAGCTAGCTAATCCAAATAGACATTTTCTCCAACCTTGGCTCTGTTACATGATTACATTTTCCATGGCTTGCGTGTGGTAGCGAGCTGGCAAGTTAGCAAAGTTAAGAAACATGGTCTAAAAAAACAAAAACCTTCGGCTGTAAGTGCATTTGCATGATATATGTGGTGATTATGGGCTTGTTTAGCCTCTGTTTTCTCATTATAACACACTTGTCAAATAGTAATGTTCTCCATAGGAATAAGTGGCTAACATTACATTACGACATTCAAACTGAAATATGTGCTTAGACTGTGTGTGCGTGAGTGTGTGCGTGTGTGTAACTTTGTCTCTTCAGCGCGATTATGCAAATGCAATTAGAGTATCTTTATATCTGTTCAAAGCTGTGGGGATGAAAGGAAAGCAGGCTTGACCCTGCTACAGATCACATCTTCTGTCTTCGGTGTGTTCAGCACAAGAATACCAATGTTACCGCATTAACACACGGAGAGGGGAGAGAGATGGAAGGAGAGGGAGAAAGAGGGGGAGAAGAGAGAGAGAGACAGATAGACAGAGAGCGAGACGGGGAGGGGTGGAAGGGAGAAGAGAGTTGGAGAAGGGGGATGAGAGAGATGGAACAAGATGGATATAGAGGGAAAGAAAGCCATGTGTGGGCAGGAGGAGGAAAGAGCGCACTAGAAGATGAGGAAAAACACACATAATTGGAGATGAGTTGGAGAGTATGTTAATCAGCCCCATAGTGAGGGTGCTAATCTCTTCGTCTGTCTGTCTGTCTGTCTGTCTGTCTGCCTGTCTGCCTCTCTCTCTCTCTCTCTCTCTCTCTCTCGCTCTGTGTTATTCTCTCTCTCTCTCTCTCTCTCTCTCTGTTATTCTCTTTCTCACTCTCTCTGTGTTATTCTCTCTCTCTCTCTCTCTCTGTTATTCTCTCTCTCTCTCTGTGTTATTCTCTTTCTCACTCTCTCTCTCTCAATTCAATTCAAGGGGCATTTACTGGCATGGGACACATATGTATACATTGCCAAAGCAAGTGAAAAAGATAATAAATAATAAACAATAAAAAGTGAACAGTAAATACGACACTCACTAAAATTTGACACATACGAAAGAATAAAGACATTTTAAATGACATATTATGTCTATATACAGTGTTGTAACGATGTGCATATAGTTCAAGTACAATGTAGGTTGTATTTACAATGGTGTTTTTTCTTCACTGGTTGCCCTTTTCTTGTGGCAACAGGTCACAAATCTTACTGATGTGATTGAGTGGATTTGTTTTTTAATTCTTTGTGGGTCTGTGTAATCTGAGGGAAATATGTGTCTCTAATATGGTCGTAAAATTTGGCAGGAGGTTAGGAGGTGCAGCTCAGTTTCCACTTCATTTTGTGGGCAGTGAGCACATAGCCTGTCTTCTCTTGAGAGCCAGGTCTGCCTACGGCGGCCTTTCTCAAAAAGCAAGGCTATGCTCACTAAGTCTGTACATAGTCAAAGCCTTCTTTAATTTTGGGTCAGTCAGAGTGGTCAGGTATTCTGCCACTATGTACTCTCTGTTTAGGGTCAAATAGCATTCTAGTTTGCTCTGTTTTTTAGTTAATTCCTTCCGATGTGTCAAGTAATTATCTTTTAGTTTTCTCATGATTTGTTTCGGTCTAATTTTGTTGCTGTTCTGAGGCTCTGTGCAGTCTGTTTGTGCTTGTAAACAGAGCCCCAGGACCAGCTCGCTTAGGGGACTCTTCTCCAGGTTCATCTCTCCATAAGGTGATGGCTTTGTTAGTGGAAGTTTTGGGAATCGCTTCCTGGATTTGTATAATTAGCAGGTACCGGCCTAATTCTGCTTTGCATTTGATGTTTTTCAATGTACATGGAGGATATTTTTGCAGCATTCTGCATGCAGTCTCAATTTGGTGTTTGTCCCATTTTTTAAATTCTTCGTTGGTGAGGGGACCTCAGACCTCACAACCATAAAGAGCAATAGGTTCTATAACTGATTCAAGTATTTTTAGCATATCCTAATTGGTATGGCAATTTTATATTCCTTTTGACGGCAGAGAAGGCCCTTCTTGCCTTGTCTCTGAGATTGTTAACAGCTTTGTGGAAGTTACCTGTGGCGCTGATGTTTAGGCCGAGTTATATATTGTTTTTTTTGTCTGCTCTAGGATAATGGTGTCTAGATGGAATTTGTATTTGTGGTCTTGGCAACTGGACCTATTTTGGAACACCATTATTTTTTATCTTACTGAGATTTACTGTCAGGGCCCAGGTATGACATAATCTATAATGAAGATCTAGGTGCTGCTGTAGGCCCTCCTTGGTTGGGGACTGAATCACCAGATAATAAAATAACAGTAGACTTTTGGCTTCAGATTCTATCAGGGTGAGGCCAGGTGCTACAGACTGTCCTAGTGCCCTCGCCAATTCGTTGATATATATGTTGAAGAGGGTGGGGCTTAAGCTGCATCCCTGGCTCACGCCATGGCCCTGTGGAAATACATTTTTTTTTCTCCAATTGTCACCGCACACTTGTGGTTTGTGTACATGGATTTTATAATGATGTATGTTTTTCTCCCAACACCACCTTCCATCATTTTGTATAGCAGACCCTCTACCATTGTTTTTGTTTGTTTGCTTGTCAACTAGGGTATGCAGGGTGAATAGGTGGTATGTCGTACGGTAATTTGGTAAAAAGCCAAATTAACATTTTCTCAGTACATTGTTTTCACAGAGGAAATGTACAAGTCTGCTGTTAATGATAATGTAGAGCAGTTTCCCAAGGTTGCTGTTGACACGGTAATTAATAATGGGGTCAGATTTGTCTCTGCTTTTGTGGATTGGGGTGATCAGTCCTTGGTTCCAAATATTGGGGAAGATGCCAGAGCTGAGGATGATGTTTTTAAAGATTTTACGTATAGCTAATTGCAATTCGTGATCTGTATATTTTATTCTTTCATGTAGGACACCATCAGCACTGCACACCTTTTTGGGTTAGAAGGTTTGTATTTTGTCCTGTAGTTCATTCAATGTAATTGGAGAATCCAGTGGGTTCTGGTAGTCTTTAACCTCTCTGCGCACGGAACCCGCTAGCGGGCTGAAATTCCACAACATACGGTGATCGCTACATAAATAGTCATATTAAACATTCATGAAAATACAAGTGTCTCACATGTATCGAAAGCCTATAATCTTGCTAATCCAACTGCGTTGCCAGGTTTAAAAAAGGATTTACTGCGAAAGAATACGATGCGATTATCTGAGCATAGAGCCCCATAAAAAAAAAATGTTTTAACCAGCACAGGCGTAACATAATCACAAACTGCATTAAAATAAATTGTTTACCTTTGACGATCTTCGTCTGTTTGCAATTCCAATGCTCATTGTTACACAATGAATTATCTTTTGTTTGATAAAATCTGTTTTTATAGCCTAACACGAAACATTTTGTGAACCGCTTGTGTCGTGAATTCCGTCTCATTCCATTTTCGACGACACATTCCAGGTAAATGACCCACACAGAAGGTGACTTTTCCAGTCATGTTTGGTTTCACTGCAATCAACTGGTTTGTTTGTAACACAATCAAACGTGATGGGCCATTTCGCGGGACGTATTGACTGAAAGAAACCAATTTGAAGACATGATGATTTCATGACATCATTGTGCACCAATGATTTGCCCGCTGTTTCGTTGATTGACTGTCTTTTAACCCAATGGACACTGATCGTCCTGAAATCTAGCTGGGTAGATAGCCAATGAGCTGAGCTAAACTGCAATACGCCATGTTTATGTGTTGCAAGACCAACACATGTAGTAGGCTTCAGCTTAAAGTGAGTCATTCGCTATTGAAGTTTTATACCAGAAGGAGCTACGCATATTACACACTGCATTGTTTGGTGAATGCGCATATTCAGCTGTTTATATATCAATCATAATGGCGACTAAGTCAGGGAAAGCTAAATCTAAGTCTAGATATACAGATGTACACACAATTTTAGAATAAATTGATTGGGAAGGTGAGACAGAGATTGTTGTAGGACGCTTCATTTAGCGATTGTGGAGGAATATTTTTTGAACGGGAGAGGACATTGTTTTGGACTGGTAAGTTCTTATCATGCTAATGTCCTTGTTCGAAATTAATAATATAAAATTTTATTTGTGATTTTTTTTTAAATTTAGAAGCAATATATAAACATGTAATGTCATGAAATGTGAGATGCGTGTGTCTGCCGCCCCACCCCAACCCACATGAAATAGCCTATTTGAGGCTGTTGAGGAGAGGGCAGGACCACATCAATGGCCAAAGTGAAATGGAGACAGTAGATACAGCTGGTCTGTTGTAATATAATAAAGACAGTAGATCTAGCTGGTCTGTCATAATATAATAGAGACAGTAGATCTAGATGGTCTGTCATAATATAATAGAGACAGTAGATCTAGCTGAAATGTCATAATATAAAAGAGACAGTAGATCTAGCAGGTAATAATAATATAATAATATATTCAACCTAATATATTCAACTTTCAACCTTCAAGTCTCTATATATATCTGTTTATTATACCTGTTGATACAGGGCTCATATGTGAAACTATTCTAACTGAACATTTTCTTTCACAGTGACACTGACTCCAAATGGGAGTCTTATCCGGTGTCCTGTGTAAATTTAAGTATGCTCTCTCTAATTCTCTCTTTCTCTCGCTCGGACCTGAGCCCGAGAGAGAGCCCTAGGACGATGCGTCAGGACTACCTGGCAAGATGACTCCTTGCTGTCTCCAGTCCACCTGGCCTTGCCGCTGTTCCAGTTTCAACTGTTCTGCCTTCGGCTATGGAACCCTAAACTGTTCATTTTACTCTTGAAGTGCTGTCCTGTAGCACCCTCTACAACCACTGTGATCTTCACCCGGCACAGCCAGAAGAGGACTGGCCACCCCTCATAGCCTGGTTCCTCTCTAGGTTTCTTCCTAGGTTTTTGCCTTTCTAGGGAGTTCCCTAGCCACCGTGCTTCTACACCTGCATTGCTTGCTGTTTGGGGTTTTAGGCTGGGGCTATATAAATAGATTTGATTCGATAGAGGACTGAGGGTCTTCTAAAAATGTAAAGTGTGTAAATAGTCACCCATGTTATTTTGTAAATGTGTATATATATTTTTTTCATATATTTTTTAATCAATAATTATTATTATTATTTTTTTTGGGGGGGGGGGTGTGTTAGAATACCATTTTGTTTTTTTGTATATAGTTATTTGTTTCAAAATATATACCTTCACCAATTTGGCCACTTGGGTACATTTGGGCTACTTGTGTGGGACACCTGGGTGACTTCATGATAAATGTCATGTAGCACACTCATTTTGGAAGTTATCATTCTGAAACTTTGCACAAGTACTGTTGTCCTCTTATATTTTTCACTGAAATTGTCCCCATCGTCCTATCTGAATGTTTGTTTTATCTTGTTCATTTTAAAGATGATGATACAAAATAAAAAATAAAAACATATGTTTTTTTTCATTGTTTTATCTAAACCAGATCTATTGTGTTATATTCTCCTACATTCAATTCACATTTACACAAAGTTCAGAGTGTTTTCTTTCAAATGGTACCAAGAATATGCATATCCTTGGTTCTGTCCCTGAGCCACAGGCTGTTAGATTTGGATATATCTTCAGGCGGAAATTGCACAAAGTAGGGGGGGAGCTGCAAGAGGTTTTAATAGCTGATTATAAGATTTGTAATTGATCATGTAAATGTTTTTGCTGTTTGTTCTTTGACAGAGAGAAAAAAATAATGGAAAAGTGGTTAATCCATACATCTCCGTTTTGGATAGCTTACTCTTTGTGTTGTTGTTTGTTTAGTGTTTTCCAATCTTCCCAGAAGTTGTTACATTCTATGGATTCTTCAATTACATTGATCGGATTTCTGACATGCTGTTTATTCTTTTTCCGTAGTGTATTTCTGTATTGTTTTAGTGATTCACCATAGTAAAGGCAAAGACTCAAGTTTTCTGGGTCTCTATGTTTTTGGTTGGATAGGTTTCTCAATTTCTTTCTTAGGTTTTTGCATTCTTCATCAAACCATTTGTCATTATTGTTAATTTTCTGACGCTGGGTGTTGACATTTTCTGATATGTAGCTGAAAGGTCAAATATACTGTTGAGGCTTTCTACTGTCAAATTTACACCTCACTATTACAGTGACATGTTTTGTCCAGGAAGTTGTCAAAAGGGATGGAATTTGTTGTTGCCTAATTGTTTTTTGGTAGATTTCTACACTGCTTTCCTTCCATCTATATCATTGCTTAATATTGTGCAGTTCCTTTGGATTTGATGCCTCATGATTGAGTATTGCTATGTTCAAGTAGACTGTGATTTTTTTATGTGATCTGATAGGGGTGTTAGTGGGCTGACTATGAACACTGAGAGACTCTGGGTGGAGGTCAGTGATAAAATAATTTATAGTACTACTGCCAAGGGATGAGGTGTAGATATACAGTGCCTTGCGAAAGTATTCGGCCCCCTTGAACTTTGCGACCTTTTGCCACATTTCAGGCTTCAAACATAAAGATATAAAACTATATTTTTTGTGTGAAGAATCAACAACAAGTGGGACACAATCATGAAGTGGAACAACATTTATTGGATATTTCAAACTTTTTTAACAAATCAAAAACTGAAAAATTGGGCGTGCAAAATTATTCAGCCCCCTTAAGTTAATACTTTGTAGCGCCACCTTTTGCTGCGATTACAGCTGTAAGTCGCTTGGGGTATGTCTCTATCAGTTTTGCACATCGAGAGACTGAATTTTTTTCCCATTCCTCCTTGCAAAACAGCTCGAGCTCAGTGAGGTTGGATGGAGAGCATTTGTGAACAGCAGTTTTCAGTTCTTTCCACAGATTCTCGATTGGATTCAGGTCTGGACTTTGACTTGGCCATTCTAACACCTGGATATGTTTATTTTTGAACCATTCCATTGTAGATTTTGCTTTATGTTTTGGATCATTGTCTTGTTGGAAGACAAATCTCCGTCCCAGTCTCAGGTCTTTTGCAGACTCCATCAGGATTTCTTCCAGAATGGTCCTGTATTTGGCTCCATCCATCTTCCCATCAATTTTAACCATCTTCCCTGTCCCTGCTGAAGAAAAGCAGGCCCAAACCATGATGCTGCCACCACCATGTTTGACAGTGGGGATGGTGTGTTCAGCTGTGTTGCTTTTACGCCAAACATAACGTTTTGCATTGTTGCCAAAAAGTTCAATTTTGGTTTCATCTGACCAGAGCACCTTCTTCCACATGTTTGGTGTGTCTCCCAGGTGGCTTGTGGCAAACTTTAAACGACACTTTTTATGGATATCTTTAAGAAATGGCTTTCTTCTTGCCACTCTTCCATTAAAAGGCCAGATTTGTGCAATATACGACTGATTGTTGTCTTATGGACAGAGTCTCCCACCTCAGCTGTAGATCTCTGCAGTTCATCCAGAGTGATCATGGGCCTCTTGGCTGCATCTCTGATCAGTCTTGTATGAGCTGAAAGTTTAAAGGGACGTCCAGGTCTTGGTAGATTTGCAGTGGTCTGATACTCCTTCCATTTCAATATTATCGCTTGCACAGTGCTCCTTGGGATGTTTAAAGCTTGGGAAATCTTTTTGTATCCAAATCCGGCTTTAAACTTCTTCACAACAGTATCTCGGACCTGTCTGGTGTGTTCCTTGTTCTTCATGATGCTCTCTGCGCTTTTAACGGACCTCTGAGACTATCACAGTGCATTTATACGGAGACTTGATTACACACAGGTGGATTGTATTTATCATCATTAGTCATTTAGGTCAACATTGGATCATTCAGAGATCCTCACTGAACTTCTGGAGAGAGTTTGCTGCACTGAAAGTAAAGGGGCTGAATAATTTTGCACGCCCAATGTTTCAGTTTTTGCTTTGTTAAAAAAGTTTGAAATATCCAATAAATGTCGTTCCACTTCATGATTGTGTCCCACTTGTTGTTGATTCTTCACAAAAAAATACAGTTTTATATCTTTATGTTTGAAGCCTGAAATGTGGCAAAAGGTCGCAAAGTTCAAGGGGGACGAATACTTTCGCAAGGCACTGTACCTACCATAGGAGTCTCCTCGAAGCCTACCATTGACTATGTACAGACCCAGCGTGCGACAGAGCTGCAAAAATTGTGACCCATATTTGTTGGTTGTTTTTTCAAGGGGGGCATATTTGGGAGGGAATACTGTCACCTCCAGGTAGGTGTTTGTCCCCCTGTGTGCTGAGAGTGTCAGGTTCTTGTCCAGTTCTGGTATTTAGGTCGCCACAGACGAGTACACATATCCCTGGGCCTGGAAGTGGTTGATCTCCCACCTCTGGGATGGAGAAGATGTCATCGTTAAAGTATGGGGATGCTATTGGGGGGATATAGGTAGCACAGATGAGGATGAGGACATTTTTCTCTGTTAAGAGCATTTCCTCATTCATTTCTAGCCAGATGTAAAATGTTCCTGTTTTTACTAATTTAATAGAGTGGGTTATGTCTGCTCTATACCAAATTAGCATACCCCTGAGTCTCTTCCCTGTTTCACACCTGATAGTTTGGTGGATGGGACTACCAGCTCTCTACCAGCTCTCTGTAACCTAGAGGACAACAAGTGGGTCTGTCTCCTCTACCATGTTTCTTGAAGGATGACAATGTCTGTACTTCCAATTTCTTTGATGAAGTCTCGGTTCCTGCTCTTTAGGCCAAAGGCAGGTGACCTCACACCTTGTATATTCCAGGATGAGATAGTAAAAGCTTTGTGTTACATAGTGTCAAGTGTTGTTTTCCTGTGAAGAGAAGAAGGGGCATAGGTCTCATATGTGGGGACCTATATAGGGTGTGGCCAGGTTTGTTAGGGGTGGTCTCAACTGGCTGGTGAAGCTGTGGTCTGGGTGTAGGTCCTCTTGGCGTCTCTCTCTCTCTCTCTGGGTTCTGTGTGTTGTACAGCAGCGTCAGTCGTCTTTGAACTATGTCATTGCGAAATACTGCAGCCTCCGTTTACGTAGGCTGACTGTGGACCTCTACCAAGAGGTCAGGACTTTTTTTTAGCTCAGGAGGTACAGTAGTGCATTTGCCTTGTAACTGCAGGGTCAGGCGCTGATTTCCATGTCCCAGCTCTATTGATCACATCACTGGCCTGCATAATGAAGATTCATCATCAACCAAGGGAATATAATGCAACAAATACAACTTGACAGCTCAATAAGGGATTTCAGGGATTCGTTTGGCTCCACCACTCGAGAAAGCACGCCAAAGCTAAATATACATTACTGTTAGATGCACTACTGTTAGGGTTGGGCTATTGAAACAGATATGAGTGAAGACTTTAAGATACACTACTGTTAGTGTTTGTCACACCCTGATTTGTTTCACCTGTCTTTGTGATTGTGTCCACACCCCTCCAGGCGTCGCCCATCTGCCTCATTATCCCTTGTGTATTTATACCTGAGTTCTCTGTGCGCCTGTTGCCAGTTCGTCTTGTTTGTCAAGTCAACCAGCGTTTTTGGTCTCGGCTCCTGCTTTCCCAGTCTCTCTTTTCTTGCTCTCCTGGTTTTGACCCTTGCCTGTCCTGACCCTGAGCCTGCCTGCCTGACCACTCTGCCTGTCCCTGACCTTGAGCCTGCCTGCCGTCCTGTACCATTGCCCCACCTCTGGATTATTGACCGCTGCCTGCCCTGACCCTGAGCCTGCCCGTCATCCAGTACCTTTTCCCCACCTCTGATTACTGACCGCTGCCTGCCCTGACCCTGAGCCTGCCCGTCATCCAGTACCTTTTCCCCACCTCTGATTACTGACCGCTGAATGCCCTGACCCTGAGCCTGCCCGTCATCCAGTACCTTTTCCCCACCTCTGGTTACTGACCGCTGAATGCCCTGACCCTGAGCCTGCCCGTCATCCAGTACCTTTTCCCCACCTCTGGTTACTGACCGCTGCCTGCCCTGACCCTGAGCGTGCCCGTTCCCCAGTACCTTTTCCCCACCTCTGATTACTGACCGCTGCCTGCCCTGACCCTTAGCCTGCCTGTCATCCGGTACCTTTTCCCCACCTCTGATTACTGACCCCTGCCTGCCCTGACCCTGAGCCTGCCTGTCATCCGGTACCTTTTCCCCACCTCTGATTACTGACCGCTGCCTGCCCTGACCCTGAGCCTGCCTGTCATCCGGTACCTTTTCCCCACCTCTGATTACTGTCCGCTGCCTGCCCTGACCCTGAGCCTGCCTGTCATCCGGTACCTTTTCCCCACCTCTGGTTACTGACCGCTTCCTGCCATGACCCTGAGCCTGCCCGTCATCCGGTACCTTTTCCCCACCTCTGGTTACTGACCGCTGCCTGCCTTGACCCTGAGCCTGCCTGCCGTCCTGTACCATTGCCCCACCTCTGATTACTGACCGCTGCCTGCCCTGACCCTGAGCCTGCCCGTCATCCAGTACCTTTTCCCCACATCTGATTACTGACCGCTGCCTGCCCTGACCCTGAGCCTGCCCGTCATCCGGTACCTTTTCCCCACCTCTGATTACTGACCGCTGCCTGCCTTGACCCTGAGCCTGCCCGTCTACCGGTACCTTTTCCCCACCTCTGATTACTGACCGCTGCCTGCCTTGACCCTGAGCCTGCCCGTCTACCGGTACCTTTTCCCCACCTCTGGTTACTGACCCCTGCCTGCCCTGACCCTGAGCCTGCCCGTCATCCAGTACCTTTTCCCCACCTCTGATTACTGACCGCTGCCTGCCTTGACCCTGAGCCTGCCTGTCATCCGGTACCTTTTCCCCACCTCTGGTTACTGACCCCTGCCTGCATTGACCTGTATTTTTCCTGTCCCTGTTGGAGTATTAAACTACTGTTATTTCGACGTTGTCTGCATCTGGGTCTTACCTTCATACCTGATGGTGTTGGGCTATTGAGACAGATATGAGTGAAGGATTTATAATACAACACTGATAGTGTTGGGCTATTGAGACAGATATGAGTGAAGGCTTTACTTCACAGAAAGCATCAGACTTGACTAATAACTTATTTAACTCGTCAGTGTTTCAGCGAGCTGAGACAATACAAAACCAAAAAAAATCTGAAAAGAAAAAGGAGGAAACCTCTGAGTCTTTGAGTTGTTTTTGTCTTTTCTCCTGGGCTTGGCGGATGGGGAGATGAGTTAAGGAGATGCGTGCTGGCACATACGTGGAAGTTACACCTCTGAGTGTGCTCTTTAAGGAAACTTCATTTTTTCTTGGCTGGATATATGGCTGGGTAGAATGACGTGGAGGCAAACACGCCGTGACAGCACACAGGGGTATGGAGGGGGTGTGTGTGAAGACAGTGGGTGTGGGGGGATATGTGTGGGTACAGGGATGCAGTGTGTGTGTGTGTGTGTGTGTCTGCGTGTGTGTGTGTGTGTCTGCGTGTGTGTGTGTGTGTGTGTGTGTGTGTGTGTGTGTGTGTGTGTGTGTGTGTGTGCGTGCGTGCGTGCGTGGTGCGTGCGAAACCAGGGGGAGGAGCAGCACTCTGGGAGGGAGAGAATATCAGCATTGTCGTCAGTCAGTGTCGATGTGAGTTGACATCTCAGACAGAGGCAGCTAAAAAACCCTTATCGCCTGAACATAAGCACATGAATCTATAGAATATGTCTCCATCACACTCAGCACTATATTATGAATCATGTAAATGGAACACCTGTCTCTTTTCACATCCCAAAACTCTGCAGTCTATTTGTGAAGAGGGTTAACATCGGGAGCTCAACACAATGCTAATTCACCATTCTCCACACTGTACCGGGCCACTCGTTACTCCCTGTCTTGATCCTCTCAGATCTTTACGGGAGACAAAGGCACTGGCGGAGAGAAAAGGTTTCCTTTGATGTGGGGAGACAAGCACTTGGACCAGCAGCACTCTCTTAGCCAACAGGCTGGCTCTATTATCTACTGCTAATGGGCTTATCATGGGAAACCTGACTCTGTGAGAGGAGAACTATACTGTAATTAGCTTAATTGTTTGGTAAAAAGTAGTATCTCTCCTCCATTCAATCTTTCTCTATTATTTGCTTTCTTTCTTTCTTTTTTTCTTCTTTTTTCTTTCTTTCTTTTTTTTTCTTTCTTTTCTCTCTCTCTCTCTCTCTCTCTCTCTCTTAGTGTAATTATAAAGGAAGACTTTATATTGTTTGGATTTTAGAGCTTTGTAAGATTGGCATATCCTGTTCCGGCTAGTTTCGGGGGGTGTTGTTGCTAAAGTAGTATTGGGGGGTTTGTTGGCAAGGAATGCCATGAAAGTGTCTGGTGAATTTCTCAAGATGTGTGTTTGAACTAGTTTGTGTATTTAGTCTCATATGATTACCTCAAGTGCATGTGACTGTGGCGGGTTAATCCTTCCCTGTTCGCTGTTCGTCAACCACAGTTTCATAAATCAGGTCAGGGGGTTTAGAGGCTTGAGCTTGCCATACCTGTGAAGTTATGGTTGTGACCAGGTCATAAATCTGTGGTCGCCTCCCTCTCACCCTGGTTTTTAACCACAACCATTAGATCCATGTGTTATAAATCTCTGTTCTTCAGCCCCGAGATCCAGACTGCAGGGATTATGGTGTAGTCTCCACCTCCATTTCTTTCATGAGCCTTTAAGTCCCTGTTACACAAAGCAGAGCTACCTCTCACACAGAACGTGTATAGGGGTAAAGTTCCAAAGTACACAGAAACCTTTTAAATTGTGTAAATTGGCTAGTAGTCTGTATATTAGCTAGCAGCCTACAACTAAACTATAGTTATGATACAGTAGTGGTGTGTGTATAAATGCCAGTGGGACCAGTTTTAACCATTACTGATGTGCTATTAACACCATGTTAATTACCAGTAATTATTCAGTTTCTACACCTCAACGTGTCACTTAGGAGCAGAGCACCTTCTCAACGAGACAGCCAGATTTAGCCAAGAATGGTTCGGATAAACAATTACTCTGGTGCGTGAGGCGAGAATAGAGGTGTACTCCACACGATTCAGACGTTAAGATTGAATTATCCACGTCAAGGAAAATGTTTCACCCACAGACACATCTCTCTCTCTCTCTCTCTCTCTCTCTCTCTCTCTTTCACTAGGTTTAACCAAAACACGTATACAGCTAGCAGTAGATTGAACAGAGTCCGTTGCTAGGAGACCTTTGTTGAATGGCGTGTAGCGTTAGTGTTTTAGCACATGGAGCCTTGCCTCTAGGTACAGTACAGGGGGATTTAAGGGAGATTTTAGTGGAGAGATGGAAGCTGGTGAAACAATAAGGAAGGAGGAATCTCTGCTCTGCTCAGTTGAAGGGAGAGATGTCAGCTGACTTGATCCAATTCTATTCGGTCTGTATGCTTTTTCACTCAGCGTGTGTGATTTGCAAAGGACAAACATCAGTCTTAGCCAAGGTATAGGCCTTACTTTCCTGAGCCCCTAAATAATGAGAACAACCTCAAAGGATTTGGGATTCTTTACGTTGAAACGGTTCATATCCGAGGGATCTTCTCAGAGTCAACCACACACACTCCTACACACAGGCACGCACGCATGCACACACGCACACACATGCACACACACACACACACCCACTGTATGAAAATAGGTATTTTCCAACCTCCACACATTCAGTCAAATGAGCGGGAGGTGAGCGGGAGGTGAGCGGTAATTTCTCAAATGTGTGTGCATGCATGTCACACACCTATTTCTGGGATCGTGCACTCCCGATTATTGTGAAGATTGTTGTAACCGGACCTATCCCAATGTGTAAATTGCATGATCTCGCGCTTGGAAAGGGGAAACGTCACAGAGTCAGTACACACCCAACCGGTACCATGTCACATTGGGCGGGATTATTCGAATTTCAGTGTCAGTTAGACACAACCACTTAGCCAAAATAACAGCACAGTCTTAAAAGATTTCAAGCCGCTCCACAATATTAGCTGTGATTTCAACAAGTTTTTAACACTACGATTTTTTTATTACGAAGGACGTCTAAAGATTGGAGGTAAGAGAACAATTTACACAGTAGGTCTAACAGTGTCATCAAATGTTTTTTATTTTATTTAGCTAGGGAAGTAAGTTAAGTTCGTATTTACAATTACGGCCTACACCGGCCAAACCCGGATGACACCATATGGGACTCCCAATCACGGACGGTTGTGATACAGGCTGTAAACGAACCAGGGTGTCTGTAGTGACATCTCTAGCACTGAGATGCAGTGCCTTAGACTGCTGCGCCACTTGGGAGCCCATGTTTGCTGTAAATGTAAATATTTAATAGTTGTTTACTAGCTAGCTAGCTAATGTTAGTCAGCTGAATTTTGGTGTAAGATCTAATATTATATAGCTAACTAACTAACTAACTTTGCTTGCTACCAGAGATAAATAAACATATTATATCAAGTTAATGTTAGCTAGCTAGCTGCCTGGCAATTTGAGGTTTGAAATACTAGCAAGCTAGCTAAATTAAACTGAGTATTCTAGCTAGCTAGTGCTAACATTAGTTACACATGCTAACATAGTTTAGATATAGCAAGTCAAGGTGAGCCAAAGGATCTGGCTAGCTACCTAACTATCGTTACATTCTGTTAACATAGTTTTCTATAAAATCATAACTAGAGGGTTGAAAATAGTGGTATGCTAGCTAGCTAAACACAGCTAGCTAACTACCATACATGTGTAATGTTGCTATTGTTGTTTTGACTTCAGCACAGGCTGTAGTGAGATTACGGTATGCCAGAGGTAGCTAGCTAGGTTCGGGTTAACAATGCATGAATGCAAAAACACTCTATACATTTTGGAAATATAGCAATATAGCAATGTCGCACTGTCAATGTCACTTCTTGACAGTACGCTATGCCATTGTAGCTTACAAACAAAAGTATTTTTATCTTGAGTCTACGCAGAGCAATGCTGGTAATATAAGCTGGTAATAATGTTACACTGTTTGTGCATTGTTACCTCGGGAATTGTGAATTTTATAGTTGGCTAACAAGGGTCTATTTAATGTTGATAAGCTAATTGCCAGTGCCAATATGTAGAGGCTAGCTAGTCCTAATGATAAACCTACACAACACATGAATGCAAGAGCATTCTGTAAATGTATCACCTGGATTGTGTAGCTTATTGATTGATTGATAATGTAAAAAAAACTAACATCTGATCTGGAGATTGAGTGGGTTGTTAGTAGTAAAGGAGTTCAGAGGAACTGTTAGGGGTTATCAGTCAAATAGGCAAACGTTACTTATTTGAAAAACAATTTCTTAGTGTCGTTTTGACACTGCTTCTATTATGTCTGAGTCAGCTGCCTGTGTGGTTGTTGTACATGTCCTGTATTGTATCATGAGCCTTTGACTCTTTACTTGTCATCTCTTCACAGTCTCCAGGTCTCGGGGTTCCCTCTAGTGGGATATGTGCTGTTCTCACCTAGCGACCTTATAATGAATGCACTAACTGTACGTTGTGTCTACTAAATGACTCAAATGTTAAATGTCTCCCTGTATTGGCTGACCCTCATCACACAACTCCACCTGCCCCACTACAGGAGGATAGCTCTCCAGGAACAGGGTTGGAGAGCCCTGGTTGTACCGCATGTGTATCTAGGGCATTTTATTTATTTGATTTAACCGTTTTTAAATTGACAAGTCAGTTAAGAACAAATTCTTATTTACAACAACAGCCTAAACTGGCCAAACCCTAAGCAGGACGGCGCTAGGAAAATTAAGCGCCGCCTTACATGACTCCCAGCCAGGAATCAAACCAGGGTCTGTAGTGACGCACTGAGATGCAGTGCCTTAGACCACTGCACCACTCGGGAGCCCCTAGATCTAGCTGATCAAGGGTGTAATCATTAGTCCATCAGCTGCACAATGAATACACCCCTGATCACACACGAGCAGTTCACTTTCATACCGGACATATTCAAACAGCTCGTTGTATATATAGTTCCTTCATGCATCTATCTATGCACTCTCCTCCTCTCACCTTTTCCCTTTGCTTGTGGACTTCAGTTCACAACACATCAGCTGTCTGTGACCAGGCGAAAACACCTTTCCAAGCCAAACCTTCATATCATAACCACTACACTCTGCACACAGTCTACATCATTGTCACCATATTAGTCAACATAGCAATCAGTTTAGCAGTTACACCGGAGGGCCCCGGTGACATGAAATTAATAAAATCAAAAGCTTACCTTGACTTGGAAGAATTCCAGTGTTGGATGACCATAGCCAGCTAGCTAACATAGCATCTCGCTGTTTGAGCCAGGTGTTTGAGTAGGCTAAACTAGCTAGCTGCATTTGACACTAGCTAAGCGGGGCGGCAGGGTAGCCTAGTGGTTAGTGTTGGACTAGTAACCGAGCTGACAAGGTACAAATCTGTTGTTCTGCCCCTGAACAGGCAGTTAACCCACTGTTCCATGGCTGTCATTGAAAATAAGAATTTTTTCTTAACTGACTTGCCTAGTTAAATAAAGGTAAAAAAATAAAAATATATATATAGCCTACTATGAAATATAGCTATCTCTCTCTTGCTTTTCCTTACTTTTTGAAGAAATTAATTTGTTCACAATGGTTCAAATATGGTATTTTTCTTTCTTTGAGTCAACTACTCACCACATTTTATGCACTGCAGTAATATCTAGTTGTAGCTTATGCTTTCAGTTTATCTGATCCTTTGATTGGGTGGACAACATGTCAGTTCATGCTGCAAAAGCTCTGATAGGTTGGAGACAGTTGTCATAAATACTGTGTAAGTCTATTGAAGGGGGTAAGATCCATGAGCCTCCTAGGTTTTGGATTGAAGTCAATGTACCCAGAGGAGGACAGAAGCCTTGCTGAGAAGGATGGTCCTCCCTTTCCACCTCTGAGGAGCCTCCACTGATTGAGCATGTAATTTTCCCATTGTAAACCAAGGGTGTGTCGAAGCTGTGTATGTGTCACATGACATTGATAACTCCCAAGCAATGTTCGTTTGCGGGAAATGATCTGGAATTTTCAACCCAGAAACACATATTTTAAGGCAGTGACCCTTACAAAAATATTATGTAAAGATTTTCATTTTATCACTTGTAAAAAAATATATATTATCCCTAGAAGGTGGTGTTAACATGTGATCTCAACATACTGCATGTGAAAATATGGTTTCACATGTGAAATTTAAGCACAGCATGCAAGAACAGCTATTTCACATGTGAATCAGCTAATGTTTTTCTTTCCGAAAGGGACACACAAGGCAAAGAAACAACCAGTCTTATAATGTAATGTATTGAGCGAGGAGATTAGATTAACTTTTCATTTCCACTAATTACATGTTATTAGACCGGGACAGGCATGGGAATGTGTTTTTCCATCAGTTTTACACTGTCATCAAAGCACAACTCAATTACAGAACCAATATATGTTAAGCCACACAGGCTGTATTCATCTCATAGTAACTCACTAATGAAATTACTTCTCACATGACGTACAGTACATGAATGTATAGCCTAGTTAAATCCTGCAGAGCCAAATGGTTCGTTATTCTTTGCTCTGCTCTCTGGCACAATACGAGATCACATTACATGGATGTGCTCGCTAGGAGACGCCTGAATAATAGGGAAATGTGTGAAAACTCTGCCTTTCTTCGGCTCCTTCACAAGCGTGGCTGTTTTTCCGTGTACTCCAAAGATGTAACACCCAATGCAACAATGCAAATTGGACAACCTCTTGAGGTGGGAGAGGGAGGGAGGGAGAGAGAGAGAGAGGAAGAGAGGAAGAGAGGGAGAGAGGGAGAGAGAGGGAGAGAGAGAGAGAGAGAGAGAGAGAGAGACAGAGTGAGTCTTATTTACATAACAAAGCCTCAGACAGTGGATGCAGTAAACACTATTCATTTGGCCCCATGCAAAACCCTCTGGCCCCATGCAAAACCCTGAAATTGTTTGTGGTCATGTCCTCCAATATCACATTCTAATTGAGGGCCTTCCTTTGTTACTCTCCGCCCACCATGGCCCGCTGTCTGCAACAGGATGTCAGTTGTCCTCTGTGTCCCCTAGGGAGAGAGTCACTGCTCCTCTGACACACACAGAGGACAACCCTCTCAGAGGACAGGATGGAGCAGGAGCATCCAATTACCCATCTGTCTCACTGTCTGTATGTCTGTATGGTCTGTCTGACCACTGGGCTTTCTACTCACACCCTTTCGTCCTTCCCTCTTCTCTCTGGCCCAGCTCCAACTGCACCTCATTAGATTTAGAGACAGTGCTTTTGTCACAGCGCTGGGTGGGGAACGACACTATGGCTGACCTGCTGTGCCATAGATTTCAAAAGCAGAGGGGAATAACAACCTGAGAAATGAGAAAACTCTCTCTGTGTAGCTGGGTGATTTATCACATGTAGATGTAGCCGGATAAGGGAGATTGATGGTATGCAATGTCAATCAAATTGCCATCAAATTACAGTTGTGTCACTAGGGCTTTTTGAAAATGCATCTGCCACAAAGTGATGGACTATATAACCCCGGCCCGAAACCCCAAAGGAGCAAGTTGGGGTGACAGTGGCTACCGAACATCTCCCGCAGATAGGGATTCACATTGACAAGAGGGAAGAGCCAGACTCCTGAGGGGAGGCCGACCCAGTGTCTTGCAGCTGGCTGGAGGAGGCAGATATAGGACAGACTCCTGAGGCAGAGCCCAGTGTCTTTTAGAGCAGGCACGGAGGACTACAGATATAGGGCAGGGCGGGGCGGCAGGAGGAGTGGTGGCAGGATATATTGCTAAAGACGCTTGGGAAATTACCTTAGGAGCCTGATACTAGTTAGAGAAGAACTGGTAGACCTCTCAAAGTCTGATAAAAGTATTCATAAATAGGTTGTTATCAATAAAACTTCACAATAAGGCGCAGAGCGCTCGATTTGGCTGCCATTGACAACTACGTGCCCTTTTTTCAAAGGATTGTTCATTAAATGTTATAAACTTTTAGGTTTTAATATCATCACCTCTTGAAGGGCATAGTTAGAACTACACATGTCCGATTATTCCACATTTAGCTCTATCATCAGAGTTTTACAGCAAGTAACTACATGCTTTTTATGGTTAGTAAATATCAATTGATCATGTATTTAAGTGGGAGTAGCCTATCCATTTGCATGTAGCTGGCTAGCTAACTATGCAAACAACATGTGTCATTTAGCTTGCTTCATCAGAGATTAGGCCTTTGGAAAGAGCTTCATATCGGCAAGTCCACATCCTGGTAGAGTTGTCCGTCAGACTGTCATCACCTCTATAGATTTAAAGCAAATCAAACAATATTTGAAAATAGCCATCTAGTTTATCCCCTGAAAGGAAAGTTGGCTTGTTAACTAGCTAGCCATATTGACGTGATCTGTTGTTAGCGAGTTAGCCAATTTGACATGGTCCTTCAATCAATGTCTGTCAGCAGCATTTGTGATTAAGCACTCTTAGAAAAACATTTTGAAAAGGGGATAATGTTAGCTAACTTTACTAGGTAGGCCTACATTAGTTGGAGAAAAAAGTACATTAGGTCTACTTACCACTTTGTTTAGCCAACTGTACAGAGTTTCTACCGGTAGCTTGCAAAGTAAACACTATCAGCTAACAGTACATCGGTAAATGTGGCCTCTGCTGCTTGACAGGCAGAGCCCACAAAGGATGGGAAATTAACTTAAACCACTCATACTTGTCAGGTATAGTTCACTTTTATTTTATATCACTCAAAAATCCAAGTAATGGTGGCAAATGTCAATATTGAGAGATATTACCCTCATGTATCTGAAACTACATGTTCAATCAGTGGAGACTCCTCCTCCGAAGAAGGGTAGGACCATCCTCCTCAGCTAGCTTCCGTCCTCCCCTGGGTACATTGACTTCAATACAAAACCTAGGAGGCATGTTTCTTACCCCCTTCCATAGACTTACACAGTAATTATGACAACTACCAGAGGACATCCTCTAATCTATCAGAGCTCTTGCAATATGAACGGACATGTTGCCCACCCAATCAAAGGATCAGATAATTATTTTATTTTAAATCTTTATTTAACTAGGCAAGTCTGTTAAGAACAATATTTAAAATGATGGCCTTCCCCAGCCAAACCCTAACAACACTGGGCCAATTATGTACCGCCCTATGGGACAGCCTGGAATCAAACCAGGGTCTGTAGTGACTCCTCTAGTACAGAGATGCAGGCATTCGGGAGCCCTGAATCTTCTACTGAAAGCATAAGCTACAGCTAGCTAGCACTGCAATGCATAAAATGTGGTGAGTAGTTGACTCAAAGAGAGAGCGAAAGACAATAGTTGAACAGTTTTGAAGAAATGTATTTCTTCCAAAATGAAGGAGACGCAAGAGAGAGAGAGAAAGATATATTTTTTCCCCACTTTAAGTTTCACTTACTCTGCTAACAAATGCAGCTAGCTAGTTTAGCCTACTCAATCACCCTTCTCAAAAATAGGGATTCTATGTTAGCTAGCTGGCTATGACTATCTAACACAACACTGGAACACAAGTCAACACAAGTCAAGGTATGCTTTTGGTTATACTAATTTATTGCCATGAGGTCCGCTGGTGTAACTGCTAAACTGCTTGCTGACTATACACTGTAACATTACTGCATGATTGTAGCGGGTGTAGTTCTATTAGTTGTGTTGACTATGATGTTACTTTAGCTAATATGGTATAATATCAACGATGTAGGCTGTGTGTAGCGGTCAAGATAAGGTTTGGCTTGGAAAGTTTTGATGTGTTGTGCATTTAAGTCCACAAGCGAAGGGAAAAGGTGAGAGGAGGAGAGTGCATACATGTGAGAAGGAGTACAACATGGCTGCTAAGAAAGTAAACTGTGTTTACGAGTTATCATGGGTGTGTTCATTCCGCCGATTCTGTTGAAAAAAAAACGTTCTTAATCGGAAGCAAACAGAATAAAACAGACATAAAGATACCTAAATTTGTCCAATAGAAACTCTCGGTTGCAACTGTTGGACTAATGATTACACCCTATATCGTCAAGATGCAGGCGAGAGAGTGCAAGGCGGTATTGAGTGTGTCACTGTCTCTCACCTCAACATTTTCTCTCGACCTGTGTTACCTACTTTGTAAACTTTCATTCATAGGCTAGGTTTTAGCAACCTCGTGATGGGTTTAGGGAAAATTCAAGTGTCATGTAGCAGCCTAAACCGATCACTGTTACATTGAACTTGCTGAAAAGGGTTATGAATGACAGTCATCCAATATACTGTAAAATACATAAAGCCATGCTCATTAAAAAAAATGTGTCGGCACCGAATCTCCACTGTGCTCAGTTGATGTTGAGGCCTACCGATCATGAAAAGCACTTATTTGCAGAGTAACTCTGATGATAGAGCTAAATATATGCAATTGTTTTGCATGGAATAATTGGAAAGTTGTGTTTCTGACTACACTCTTCAAGAGGTGACGTTATTACATCCAAATAGTACAAATTTATTTAACAATCACTGAAATACGGCACGCAGTTTTAGCGGAGCTGTTGGTCTCCTTTGCCTCCCAGCAGGCCAAATCGAACACTGCACCTTTATTGGGACGTTTTATGCATACTGTTTTGAATAACAAATAGTTTTGAATAAATTACAGTGATCTATTCACCCCAGGCTTCTGTGAACATGACGTTCAGTTAGTGATGTGTTCTGTCAGATATCATTTGTGTTTAAATTAATTTGTGTTTTAAGTTATGAGAGAAATCGAGTGTTGCTCTTATCCAATCAGTTATTATGCGACACATTGGAAAACTTCAGTTTTAGCTCCTAATCTTCTTAGCTGTTAATCTGAAAGTGTAAATGATGATTCATGATTTCTACCAAGGCAATAAAGTTGTCATCATCAGCAGCATCA
Source organism: Oncorhynchus clarkii lewisi (assembly GCF_045791955.1). Taxonomy (NCBI): domain Eukaryota; kingdom Metazoa; phylum Chordata; class Actinopteri; order Salmoniformes; family Salmonidae; genus Oncorhynchus; species Oncorhynchus clarkii. Next base: position 31,407,348 of record NC_092177.1, on the reverse strand, counting down.
GCAGCAGCAGCATCATCATCACCACAACACTATCATTGTGACCATACCGAATGTCATTTTCATAATCGTCTCCCTCTTTCCTCATCGTCAGACATACTCGAACACTGGGCTCCTGACACCTGATTGTAACATCCGATTGGGGCCTGCCACCATCTCCCTCCCTCTACCTCCCCCTGTCTCTCCCAGTCATAATCACTGAGACATCCTGTCAGGCCTGTCTGTCAGAGGGCTCTCCTTTGACAGGCAGCAGGGCTCTGCGGCTGGGGGCATTCATCCTGACACAGGCCTTCTATCCCCCAGGCCCCCAGGCCTTTACCTGAGAGCTGCGGTACAGTCAACTCCAGCCTCCATCTGACACAGGCCATCTATCCCTCGGGCCTTTACCTGAGAGCTACGGCCATGCTCCATCCTCCATCCCTCCTCCTCTCTCTCTGAAGCCACTGGCGTAATGAGGGGCTCAGAGATGTAATATTATGCTGGGTTAGCCTGAGGTAAGCGAGAGAGAGAGAGGGGAAGAGAAAGATAGGGAGGGAGAGAGAGGACAGAGAGATTTAGGATGGACAGAGCAATCTACCCAAACTTAAATGCTGAATACAGAATGAGTGACTTTATTTCACTGACTTCCACTGTAAAAATACCAATACCATGACACACTCTTGGATAATCCATTGAACGTGTTCAATATGCAGACCGGTTCACCAGTAAAGAATGTTATGGCGGTGCGCAAACAATAGGATGGACTGAATAATTCACCTGTGGTGCATTTTAGAGGCTTGGAAAATGTGCCCACTAAAAGGGAAGAGGGCATTTGCATTTCGATTTATCGGTCATTTCCATTGATCAACATATTTTACTGCGCTACAGAAAGGGGAAGAAGACAGTAGGAAAAGAGGAAAAGGAAGGGAGAGGGTGGGTGGAGGCAGGGTGGGGGAGGGGGGGGTGACAGAGAAAGAGAAGGGGCAGAGTGTGAGAGAGAGAACAAGAGAGACAGAGACAGATATTGAGGAGAGATCAATGGTGGATGCCAGGAGTGAAGGAGTGCCTTGTTTTGGGTGAGAAACAGCAGGAGCTTTAATGTGGGTTGCAGATGCTTTACTGTGTAATGTGGAGGATATAATGACACTGTAAATCTGCCTGGGAAGTCGAAGGAGTTTACATCTCCTGCGATTGAGTCAGACTGCTAACAAAGAGCACAAAAAAAAATATGTCATGATCTACAGTGTCATTCCAATGACGGATGGCATGTCCTTCACACCAAACATCAACACAACCGTTCAATTGATGTTGCTCCTGCGTGTACGTTCACAGTCGCTATAAATCCAACCAACCGAAATACTTAACACCTGTTTTATAACACGCACACACATCCCAGCACTTTATGAGCACGAGTATGAGTGGTGATAAAATCAACTGGTCTCCTACATTTTGATCTTCATATGCATAGTGCATGACTCAAGGGGAACAGAATAGCTCCGCTTGACTGAGGTGGTACATCAAAAAGACAAGCAGTTGATGTGACATTTTGGGTCTGGCTCGCTCTCTGTCCTCTCCCCTTCTCATTTTACTCCTCCTCTTATTCCTTGTCCTCCTCTTCCTCCTCCTCCCCCTCCTCCACTTTTTCTTCAGTGTGATTATAAATAATCTAGAAGCCCCTTAGCTGTGGCATGCGGAAGCGCCCACCCAGAGAAGAGGTCTAGCAGGGGTGACAGGCTCTGAGTTCCCATTCATACTGTCCTTGAGGGGAAAACAGCCTCACATTTAATCTGTCTGTCTGTGACTGTGGCCTTTGTGGTGGGGGAAACAAGACGCAAACAGACGCCAATGTGTGTGTGAGGTCGACCCTGCCAGCGATGACTGGGATGAAAAGCTGGTTGTATGAATGTGTTTACTGTGTGTGTGTTTGCGTGTGTGTTTGCGTGTGTGTTTGTGTGTGTGTGTGAGTCATTCCGCCTTATTTAAGCATCTGCAACCCATATATTAATCCCCTCCATTTCTCACTTAAACAAGTCACTTCTGCTGCAATCTAATCGCTCACTCTCCCTCCACCCTCTCACCACCCCTCTCACTCTTCATCCTTTCCTCTCTGTCTCCACCCTCCCCCCCCTCTCTCTCTCTCTCTCCCTCTATCGTTCTCTTTCTTCATCCTTCCCTCTCTCTCTCCATCCTTCTCTCTCTCCCTCTTCATCCCCCCCTCTCTCTCTCTCTCTCTCTCTCTCTCTCTCTCTCTCTCTCTCTCTCTCTCTCTCTCTCTCTCTCTGCATGGTTGTCTGTCTGTCTGTCTGTCTGTCTGTCTGTCTGTCTGTCTGTCTGTCTGTCTGTGTCTGTCTGTCTGTCAGCTCCGTGGCCCTGTGGCCCTCATTAGGGTCCAACCAGAGGAACACAGAGGACATCATTAGTAAAGACGCTCTGGAGGCCATTAGACCCTCAGTCTAATTACTGCACTCAACCACATCTAGTATTCCCTCCCCAAATACAGTCAGTCTCATCCACAATGTATTACTTATCATAGACACGCTCTCATTTATTGTACTGTTAGACACTCACTGCATTGCTGAAGCTAGAAACACAAGCATTTCTTTGCACCTGCTTAACATCTTCTAACCTGTGTGCGTAACATGTCGATTTGATTTGATTCAGTTATCATAGGCACTCAACCACATCCCCCATTAACATTCCACATAGGCATACTCCCTCATCTGCTGGTGTAACTAGTTATAAAATACATCCAGCATCCTGTCACTACTTATCATACTCAACACACATCCAGCAATTCCACCCACCCACCTCTCTCTCACACACACTCTCTCTCTCTCTCTTACTGGTTGTCATAGACACTTAACCAACTCTCTGACTCCCTCTATACACCCTGTGGGATCTTCTCTGGATTTTGCTTGTTGGATAGGATTAAATGCATAGAAATAGAAGGAATAGAATGGATGAATTGTTGTCTTGAATGGGGCATCCTGTTCTATTCAATCTATTTCTATGCATTTAATCCTATCCGATAGGCGAAATCCAAATCGATCATTTTTGAAAAACTTGGCCCAGGTGTTACTTGCAACCATGTCTCTGGGACAACACTCTCTAGTTTCTGTTTCTCTGTGAATGGTGATCAATCACTCATTTCTCAAAATATCAGACAGTGGGTGTTCACCTTGTGGTGCAACCACTCTTCAAAGATCACTTTGTGCTGGCTTCCCTGGTTATTGATCCCAGTGTCCTGTATGGTCGCCAATTTGTAAAAAAATATGATCATGAAAAAGAGCCGTCTTCATATGGGAATAACAGGATGACGTGTTCCTCGTGATTGACTGGAGCCATGCTTACTAAATGAGCTTCAGGAATCAACCATGTGAAAGCAACAAGAAACAACATCATTAAAACTAATGCGGACCTGTCTTTGTGTGTAAATGCACCAGCGGTAAATGTTGAATCAGCCGGCGTATCATTACAGATCTCTCTCTGTGTGTGTAGACAAACACAAACAGCATGCTTTCCCCTGTGGTGTCTGCAAGGCACCATTACCTTCAGCTCTCCTTGGTCACAATAACAGGCAACCTCACAGCCCGCCACCATCTCACTTTATTCAGGTTGAAACAGTCTTAAGGCTTGTCAGCAGTCGTAATTGCAGGTTGTTTTGGGGCGGAAGGAACAACACCCAGAGGAGAAAACACAATCATTTTAAGTATGCTCTGGAAGGTCTGGAAGGCAGGCGTCCTGACCGTACTGCAGCCCACAGCCTAGGGTCCAATCCCAGAGTGCTTTGGCTGCAGCTGAACAGCGGCTGCGGCGGAACAGCGGAGTGATCATTTGTTTCAGTTTTGGCTGGGCTGACTGAAGGCACAGGCCTGGTGGAGCAGGATCCGAACCAAACAGCTACGAGAGGGGGGCCATCACTGAGAAAAACATTGTCTGCCATGGTGTAAATATCATTTCAAGGTCTTTGAGTGCTTACTTGAGAAGAAAAAAAAAACATTACTTCCCACTGGGCACACACTGGTTGAGTTAATGTTGTTTCCACGTCATTTCCATGGAATTCCGTTGAAGCAACGTGGAAGAGACGTTGAATTGACGTCTGTGCCCAGTGGGTTGGCTTGAGGGAGTATAAAATGTGTTACTTTCACCAGTGGTTGGTCTGTTAATGGAACGTAAATGTTTTTGTATCATTAGAAGGGGTCTATTTACATTATTTGACAGTCAAACAAACATAATTTTTTTATCACTCAAATTCATTGTTGAGGGGAAATAAAAATGAAAGGAAATGATCAAAGCGAGAAGTCACACACGTCAAAATAAAACCTGGTAATGAATTTCTGAACCGAAACTTGAAAGGGAGAAGAAACCCATCTTCAAACACCACATTTTCCTCAAATATTCATTTGGCACCTTTACAAGCACGGACGGTGGACTCGGTCTGCTTAGTGTATCCTCACACGTCAGTCAGTCACCATAGAATAAATAGTCTCTCTCGCCGTCTGACTGTCAGTCACTCAGCTACGTGGTGTGGCGGTGGGCTGGAGCAATATCTAAAAGGGCAATAATCATGAATCGCGCAAAGACTTGAGCTGTCCGTAGAAGTGAATTGTGTGAGGGGTTGTAGCCTATAGTGATTTGATCTCACAAAGCATATAGAGAAACTTCCTCAATATGAAGCACTAACAGACCCAACAAAGTGGCTGGCTGGCTCCGTGTCAAATCTGATTTACATAGTGTTTACGGCTGGCTACTATCTTAATTTGACACACAGGGGGGTTTGGGTCAGGATTGCACTGCTGTATACAAAGATCTGTTGGAGCAAGTCCAACGCTTCTAGCAGGCCTGGTCCTAAGGAATAGGCGAATAGAGTAGTCAAATGCGGCATTGTTCAACACGTGTGTGTAGACATTTAAAGACCCAGTGCAGTAAAAAACCAAGTGCAGTTTCCTGTTTTTAATATATATTTTCACAACGTGAGGATGGAATAATACTGTGAAATTGTGAAAAATATGATAATGCCCTTTTTAGTGGGACTGACCGCCTGATATTTCAGCCTGTTTTGGTGAGGACAGAGTTTCTGCCTGCCTGGGGACAGCGTTCAATAAGTTACGAGACCAATAGAAAAGAGATTTCCAAACATCTCTGCCAATAACAGCGATTTTTCAGTTTTCCCCTCCCAGCTCAGACCACTCCCAGACAGTCCTTGCTTGAGAAATTGCTCTTAGATTTTTTTCTTATTTTTGCCCATTTTAATTGAAATCAATCACAGTAAGGTACTTAATTGTTGCCCTGAAATTATTCTTTTTTTAGATAAAAACCGCTGCATTGGACCTTTAAGGTTAAATAAAAGCCAGCAGGCACCGATATTTATTGAGTGACCAAAATAGCAATGCTTTTGACAGAATATTACATGGAAAGTGTCATCGAACAGTCAGTCACTCATTTCAAGTGAATATTCTCTCTCTTTTCCCTGGCTGTATGCCATGATATCTTCACATCCCACTCTCTTTCATCCCTCTATTCCCTACTCTATCTACCATTCTGTGTCTGTTACTCTTCCCACCCATATCTTGTTCCCTCCAGTCCCTCTCCTCCCTCTCTCTCTGCGTTTTATCATGCATCAACCGGGGTGTCTGACGAGCACATCAGTCAAGACACATTTAATGAAGTCCCTCTCCTTCATCATTAGAGTGAAATAACTCATCTCTCTCTCTCTACCCCCTATCTCTCTCTTTCTCTACCCCTCCCTCTCAATTTATTATATCTGCTCTCTCTTCCACCTGTTCTCTCTCTCTCTCTCTCTCTCACACACACACACACATTGAATACAGTATGGCAGTGCTTTACTAAGGTTAATGCCACAAAGGAACATCACGGAAGGGAAAGACAGACAGTGGAGTTTCACATGCGCCCAGGTGTACTGCCTTGTTCCTCCATGTTGACTCCTCCAAATATCACACAGTTCATTTGTTACAATAAGGCGTTTTAAAAACGTCCTTGAGGCTATATGAGGTTCTTGGTGATTTCTATCTAAATCACTAACTGTGCAGTTAAAATCCCCAGCAATAAACAAATAATCTTCTTTGTTACATTTCTCAATGGTATTTGATAATGTCTCTAAAAAACCTACCCTCTCAACTGTCACCACTGGGGCATATACATTTATCAGACACATATTGATGTTTTCATACCTTGCTCTAACTTTTAATAACCTCCCCTCAACTACCTCTTCAACCTCATATGACAAAGGCAAAAACCCTTTTGAGAACAAGATAACCACACCCCCACTTTTTGAGTTTTTATGACTACACACCACTGTCCCCCCCCACTCCTGTTGCCACATAACTTCATTTTCCAAATTACTATGCGTTTCTTGTAGAAAAATTATGTCACTTCCCTTTCCCCTCATTAACTCATACACCATGGCTCTTTTTTTAACATCTCTTGCCCCATTTACGTTTAAAGAAGAGATCTTAAAACTGCTCATGGAAAAGAAAAAAATACAGAGGAAGATACAGCCACCACATCTCTTTACAGAGTTAAAACTGCAACTGAACTCTTTCATTTTCTTTAGAATTTGCATCACTTATTACTCTCGTGACCACTTTCTTGAGTCTAGCAATTTCAGGGCTTTTCAAACCTCCCCCTGTAATTTTTGACATCAGAAACTTTGCTGATTCAATAAACAATTCACGTTCAGGGAAAAAATCAGTTACATTGTAATCCTGCATATATTTCTTCCCTTTTGTCAACTTCAGAAATTGACGTATCTTCTCGATCCCATACCTCCCTTCCACCCCATCTATCTCACTATATTGTTGTGACGCGTCAGATGACTCACTCTCGCTATCCTCCCCAGAAGAAAACCCCATCTCTACAACCTGGTCATCTTCACCTGATTTATCCATCTCTACCTTTCTCTTAGAATTAGACCCTTCACCACCCCTTAAATTCTTCCTTTTACTCCTCGGTATTTTGAAAACATCCGCTTCCTTTTCCGTTATTTCAATCTCCTCTTGACCTCCAATTTCATTTTCCAGCACCACCTCAGCGACGGCAGTCGCAATCTCACCTAGTGTTTCCCCTCCCTCTTTGTTCTGATCTACCACAATTGCCCCCGTATCCACAATGCCTTCCTCTCCTACTTTTCCAACCACATCTGCCCACCTTCTCTCTTCCCCTACACCTGTAGTATTTTCATCCCTTCGCTGTGGTACGTTAGTTGCACCCGCACTAAAGCTACTACCAGGCTCAGCGCGTTCATTCTCGGGACAATTACGCACCAAATGCCCCTCTCTTCCACATCCAAAACATTTCATTGATTCAGTAGATGCATAGAAGACATAATCAAATCCATCAATCTTAAAACTAAACGCTAAATTCAGTTCATCTCCTTCCTTTTTTAAAATCATATGCACTTGTCTCCTATGAGACACGACATGTTTCAACAACGGAGATTTGCATCCAAAAAGAACCTTCTTTATTGTAGATACGATTTGACCATGGCGAGATAACTCTCGCTCTAACACTTCATCTCTAACAAATGGTGGCACGTTAGAAAGCATAACTTTCTTCGCCGGATTCATAAGCGGAAATACCGGCGTCTGTGTCTCCCGCAACACAACACCCCTCTCAACTATCTTATTCACCTTTTCAATTGAATCTAAGAATATCACTACAGCGCTATTCATCCTTGAGGCTGATTTAATGCTATCATACCCAATGATAGCACCCACAGCCAAGCTACATTCTTCCACTGAACACCCAGCCGCAGCAGGAATTTTTACTCCATGCCTCCGACTAAGGGTGGGGGGGGGGGGGAGAGAGAGAGAGAGAGAGAGAGAGAGAGAGAGAGAGAGAGAGAGAGAGAGAGAGAGATCCGCTATACGGATTTGTCTGTGGTTGAAACTTCCCTCCCCATGGTTCTAGCGTTCTGTTATTAGTGCATCCTTCCTTGGATACAAGAGCGATCCTCTCTCTTTCTGCATGCTCCCTATTCTCTCGCAGCACGGCCCCCAAACACCTTGCCTGAGCTCTCCTAATCCAGGTTTATGCAAAGCAGCTGCAGAGTTATGCCAAAATTGCTTAGACGTGTGCGACAGTTATGCTAATTCACCATCAGAAACCTACAGTCTTAATTTCATTTTAAATAGCATGGCACAACTGAACGACTTGTGTAGTTAATGAATCAGTTTACAATCAAATAAGACTGTTCACGCCTCATAAAATCTCAATTTCCATTTATGACAATTAGTTGCCTGCTTGCAATCTACATCAAGACTTGTTTCAGTAACTAGCAATTTAGCAAGGTATGGAAGGGAATTTTGGCTGAGGGAGTTACACGACAGGTCTCAGCATTCACAAGATCTTGGAGCCAACAGCTAGATGTTCTTCTGGTTGTAGCCTCCCTTCACACACTTCAGTCACTCTCCTCAGAAGTGAGCATTCTTTCACTAAACACCTGCATTATCAACTCCCTCCCCACAGCTGTGTGACTGGTCGTGCGTAATGCGGTTTAAGAGGGGTTGATGACGTCACGTAAAGGGAAGAGGAGGAGAGCATGTCTATCTGACAGCTCTAGATCTCAAACCTTCTGCCGGCCTGCCTGTATCGCTGCCTGTCTGCCCTCCCGCCTGCCTGCATGGCTGCCTTTCTGCCTGCCTGAAGGCGTGCATGCTCACCCCATTGTGATCTGTATACAAATATAGATTTGTTTTGAAATTCATTAGCCTAGTCATTAGCCTAGTCATAAAAAGCCCCCAGGGGAATGCAGGACGGGTGAGCGATAAATAGGAGTTCCTCCTTTCAGCCTTCCAGTGTGGAAGAGGCAACCCACTGGGCACAGACGTCAATTCAATGTCTATCCCACGTTGGTTCAACGCAATTTTGTTGAAATGAGGTGGAAACAATGTTTATTCAGCCAGTGTGTGTGTGCCAAGTGGGAAAGTTCTCAGGGAGTGGGGAAGGAAAGGAGGAAGAGAGATAGAGAGTGAGAGAGAAGAGTGGGTTGTGGTAGCTAGTATGCCTGAACAGCAGGAAATGCCAACAGCATTCTGAACATCTGTTGATGCTTCCCTGATTTGGAGTAGCACCACTACACAAAATTCCCTACTCCTACATTTCCGAACATGTCGAGTGCTGTCTGGAAGAGCAAGCCATCAAGCCAGATGATTCCTGCATGGATCTCTGCATTCTGGTGGTGGAACGAAGTAAATTTTTCAAATAAACGCTTTTTCACTGAACATACCTCTTTATTACTGTTTTCATCTTATGTATGTTATGGCAGTCTGTAAGTCAATATGAGGTCTATATCAGACACAGTCACAGGATAGCAGTTATTAGAGGAGGCTGATGTTAGCTAGCAATGTTTCATTCTTCTATAGCTCAGTCTGCAGCATCCCACTGGGCAAAAACTGGTGGAATCAATGTTGTTTCTACGTCATTTCAACCCCCCAAAAAATGCAATGTGACGACGTTGAATCAACGTGAAAGTCATCAATGTAAGGGAATTTAGTATTTTTTTCACCCAACTTTGAACCCAAATGACATTGTGATACGCTGATTTCACATTGAATTTGCGGTAGGTGACAACTCAACCAAAATGTAAATCAAAACTAGACGTTGAATAGACGTCTTTGCCCAGTGGAGTACGTTCATCACCAAAATATTGGAGATATTTAATTGCCACAGCAGACTCCATTGTAGAGAACTTTGCTATCTTAATCAAGAAATGAAAAGCACCAAGAGGCAAGACTAGCCTCCAAGTTAAGCTTCATAAGTTCCAATGTAGATCCATAGGGTCTTTCGTTTGTTTGCGCTCTCCTTATGTTGTCTAAAGATAATAAATCATCTAAGTATTGTGTTTATATTTTCTCTCATAAAGTGGACTCCAGAGCCATGATGAAACGTTTAACTGGGCCTCATGGAGGAAGAGTTTTTTGGGGAACCACAGGTTTAGGGGTGCAACATCAGTTGTTTATGTAAAGCTATACACATTTCAAAGGAATTATTAACCTTAGAAGTGCTTTTAACCTCGATTTTCAGGACGTCAGCATCAATGACTATTTTATTCCCACTCCAGACATATGCCCTTTCAAAGTCGCATCATTAGATGCAGTTCAATGTGCATGTGAGTACAATTTGAATCATTTGATTCTGAATGTGCAACGCGGAATGTTCATAAACTCTCTGACAGATGGCTTTTTTAAAAATGGGATGAAGAGGTGGAAGACTGCTAAAACAGTGTTAGAAGGGGTTCATTCCCAATGTTCTCTTCGGCTGTGTTTCTCATCTCATCACTAAAGCTGATGTGTCTATTCTCACTAATAATGATTTCTCTCCCACTGCTTTAAACCTACTTCACACTGTTTAGAAGAATGGTCCAACCCATGCTGAAGATAAAAGATGGAAGCCTCAACACGGTGCAATTTGCTACTGTAGCTGCATCTTCACTTTGGGGTGTTCTACATCTGAGATCTGGGGAACCCGAACAGGCCCTCAGAGAAACATGTTGAAGTGATGTAAATATGATTAAAGTGCTGATTTCCTCTCTGATCATGCTGCGCTTGTTCTACCCGACCGTCGTCTGATGAAATAAAGGAAAATAATCTCCCTGGAAGATGAAACTGGACACCTGGAGAGGTTTACGACTTCGGACTGGCAGATACAACCTTCCCCGTGGGAGACAAGAGACCGCATGGCCCAGCTCCCAACCAATACATCTCAGATATCATCTCTAAATCAAGCAGATCTGTGAGGGGTGAAAAACATATTTCACATTTTTATCAGAGATTGGAATGAACAGGAAATGAAAGAGTCCAGGGATAAAATGTGAATAAAGAGAAAGAAAAATTGACAGAGGAGAGAGGAATTCACTTTTCATAACCTGAAGGCATGCAGTGCTCATCTGAGGGGAGAGAGAGAGAAAGAAAGGAATTTCAGTGACTGTATTCTTGCTACAGGGGCCAAGGAGAAACTTGCCAACGTCAATAACAAGATATGTTTTTTATTTTCTCGCTTCCTCCAACCCTGTCTACTTATAAATGTTGTCATCCGTTCTTAGGGCAAAAGATTAAAAGGAGCTTTTGGGGCAAGCCACTAGAGCTCATTTTTAGTGCCATAGAGGGAAATGCTTGCAGCTTGTGAGTGCTCTCACACACACACATTCCAGAAAAAAATATGCCATGAAGGAAAAGGGAAATAATTTCTTCAATATTATACAAAGCCATTGTTTTCTTCTTCTGTGGACTACATTTTCATTTCAAATGTCTACCTAACATTTTCATTTCATAATGTGAGTTTTACCGGTCAGGTTATCCACATAACTAGCATATACACTAGCAGCTGTAAGTGTCCTGGTCAAATATGGAGGAATATGACCAACACATAATGAGTGGAATGAAAATGAACAGTGTGTTGATGAGTGTGATGGAAGCTACAGGCCCATGGCCAGTATTCTGATGAGTGGAGCCACAGCTGTGCTTGTATACCGGAGCTGTTTCTCAGTCTTATTCTCAGTCTTATTACGGTATATTGGACAGAATAACACTCACTCACTCCTCCTGTTACACACACACACACACACACAAACACACACACACACACACACGCACGCACGCACGCACACACACACACACACACACACACACACACACACACACACACACACACACACACACACACACACACACACACACACACACACACACATAGTGTATTTCCTCAGAGCTTAGAGTGTAGGTAGGTAGGTATTGATGTGTTTTAAACATCAACGGAAAGGTGAATGTGAGCACCATTAGTTACAGTATAGAGAATACACAGGGACTCTCTATGAGACCCAACACATGTGGTTGGTATTAAAGTCACTGTGTTGTGTGTGTACTGGTATTTAAGTGTGGATCTAAACATCGTATAGTCGAAAGGTGGCCCTTACAAGGGTCTCCAATGAACTCAGAACACAGACACACTCTTTCTCTCTCCAGGTCCCCAAGGAGCTCCAGGCAAGAGCAGCCTTGGCTGCTCCAGCTCCTTCTGAATTATTTAACTCTGCATGAAACTTAATGCCATTCATTTAACTTAATTGGCATAGAGGAACATCATTACCGGGGGCAAACTTCCCGCCCTCCAGGACAGCTACAGCCCCTGATGCCATAGGAAGGCCAAAAAGATCATCAAGGACATCAACCACCCGAGCCACTGCTTGTTCACTCCGCTATCATCCAGAAGGCGATGTCAGTGCAGGTGCATCAAAGCTGGGACTTAGAGACCGAAAAACAGCTTCTATCTCAAGGCCATCAGACTGCTAAACAGCCATCACTAGCACATCGGAGGTGGCTACCTACAGACATAGATTCGGAATCACTGGCCACTTTACATTTTTTTTCGATTGCTAAACGACAGTGGGCACAACTGGAGTCACATGTGCAAAACTCTAACTACAGTCCGCACTACCAACAGTCACCTGAGCTAAACAGTTCACATCACCTGTAAAACTCATTCCAAGCAACACAACTCTTAACACATCGCTCAAAACACGCTCAGTGCAGCCAAACACTATGCACAACCCTCACTGAGATAGCACACACTGTCACTCAGAACACACTGAGAGTAAAAACACTAGCATCAAACACCAATACAGAAAATACAAACTTTTCATCTTTACAGTTTGAACAATTTCAGTGACTTCATACAAAGTAATATTTTCTTCAAAGAAAAGAGTGACATTCTTTCACATGATTTATTAAAATTTTTAGAACATAATAATTCTTTAAGGTAAATGAAAATTAGCAGTTTGCTTCAATAGTCTGTAGTAATTTACGGAATTACAGTAATGAGAAAAAAAAGGTAGAAACTAAAAGTACATACTGTAATTCGAACAAATAATTGAGGGGCTAATCCTGCCTCTCTCTAGCATCAGGCCACAGGTTTTCTTCAACATCACATCTAATGTTTTCTCTTGCCATGCACCTGGGGAAGAACCTTCTGGAGTGCCTTATCCATCCCTGGCAGTCCTCTGGACTCGTGTCCTCACATCCGGCACGCATGGCTTCCAAAAGAGACATTTGGTAATGTGGGTGGTGACCAAACACTTTCCACCTCCAGGCAGAGAAAAACTCCTCTATTGGGTTGAGGAAGGGTGAGTATGCAGGCAGGTACAAAACCATAAATCTGTGATGTGCTGCAAACCAATCTTTGACAGCTGCAGAGTGGTGAAAAGCAACGTTATCGCAAACTATGACAAAAACTTGGGGGTTTCTTACTGGCTCCCCCTGTTCTCCTGGCACTAGCTGAGCATAGAGCTGTTCTAGGAAAGCTATAAGCCTTTGTGTGTTGTATGGGCCAATGAGTGGTGTGTTGAGAAGCAAACCATGATTGGCCATTGCAGCACACATGGTGATATTTCCCCCCCTTTGGCCTGGAACCTCCACAGTGGCCCTTTGACCTATAACATTCCTTCCTCTGCACCGTGTTTTGGCAAGGTTAAATCCAGCTTCATCGATAAATACAAATGAATGTGGTCTTTCCAGTGCTTCCACCTCCATTACTCTCTGAAAAACAGTAAGTGCACAGTTTTACTGTAGAAATGCTAGTTTTTTTTTACTGTAAATATTTTGTATAGCTGTGTACGTAACCTCAGACGTCTTACCTGGACATATTGGTATCTTTGCTCTTTTACCCGTTCACTGTTTCTCTCGAACGGTACAGTGTATAACTGTTTCATTGTAACTTGGTGCTTCTTTAGGACTCGAGCAATAGTTGTTGTGCTGACAGAATTAACATTTTCAAATATGTCATTATCAGCCAGCACTCTATCTTGAATCTCCCGCAGTTTTATTGCATTGATGACAACAACCATGTCAACAATAGCATTTTCCTGCGAATCTGAAAATATTTTTCCTCTTCCCCCTGTTGGGGGCAGCCTTTGGGTCCTGTTGTAAAAATATATTTTACAGTCAAACTTACTGTAATATATATCTGTGTAAATATTCTATAATTGCAATACAAAATAGATTCCTGTTATGTTTTCATTTACTGTAAGGATGTAACTCTCACCTGTTTGCATGATGGAACATTTGCATTACAGATGCCACTGTGGATCTTTGCAGATTGGGTTGCACCCTCAACCCTGCCTCTCTCAATGAGAGACCATGGTTCACGACATGGTCTATAAGTGTAGCCCTTATTTCATCTGAAATAACAGCTCTTTGTCTTCTTTGTCTTCCTCCACGCATCCGCCCTCTCCCTGGCACCCTTCTCCCTCCACGAACCCATCTTCCTTGTTCCATTTCCAAAATGAGTCTTTCTGAGCTCTACCTATATATACTGTAATATGTGTGTGTGTTCACTAACAAGTCTAAAACAAGACACCTGCTTAGCCTTTCAGCTGAAATTGCAATCAGCAGTGTTTGAAAGGCACAAGGCTGAAATCAATTCCGTTTTGAATGTGTGGTTCACAGTTTTGACAGCAGTGTGTTAGCATTTGAACAAAGTGCTGTAAATCCACAGTGTTGTGCAGGTTGTGGTTAAAGTCATGGGATAAGTGTGTAGAGTTTTGAAAACTGTGTTCAACCAATGAAAAACAAACTAGAGTTTGGTCCACATTAACTGCTGCTATGCAGACTGTAGTTAGAGTTTTGCACATGTGACTCCAGTTGTGTCCACTGTCGTTTAGCAATCGGAAAAAACTGTAATAATGTTCGGTATCTAGCATTACTTATCTCATATGTCTAAAGTGCACACACTATTCTACGGTATCTTAGTCACTTTTAAATTGTGTTTACACATTGCATCAGCCATTTCATATGTACAGTGCCTTGCGAAAGTATTTGGCCCCCTTGAACTTTGCGACCTTTTGGCACATTTCAGGCTTCAAACATAAAGATATAAAACTGTATTTTTTTGTGAAGAATCAACAACAAGTGGGACACAATCATGAAGTGGAACGACATTTATTGGATATTTCAAACTTTTTTAACAAATCAAAAACTGAAAAATTGGGCGTGCAAAATTATTCAGCCCCCTTAAGTTAATACTTTGTAGCGCCACCTTTTGCTGCAATTACAGCTGTAAGTCGCTTGGGGTATGTCTCTATCAGTTTTGCACATCGAGAGACTGACATTTTTTCCCATTCCTCCTTGCAAAACAGCTCGAGCTCAGTGAGGTTGGATGGAGAGCATTTGTGAACAGCAGTTTTCAGTTCTTTCCACAGATTCTCGATTGGATTCAGGTCTGGACTTTGACTTGGCCATTCTAACACCTGGATATGTTTATTTTTGAACCATTCCTTTGTAGATTTTGCTTTATGTTTTGGATCATTGTCTTGTTGGAAGACAAATCTCCGTCCCAGTCTCAGGTCTTTTTCAGACTCCATCAGGTTTTCTTCCAGAATGGTCCTGTATTTGGCTCCATCCATCTTCCCATCAATTTTAACCATCTTCCCTGTCCCTGCTGAAGAAAAGCAGGCCCAAACCATGATGCTGCCACCACCATGTTTGACAGTGGGGATGGTGTGTTCAGCTGTGTTGCTTTTACGCCAAACATAACGTTTTGCATTGTTGCCAAAAAGTTCCATTTTGGTTTCATCTGACCAGAGCACCTTCTTCCACATGTTTGGTGTGTCTCCCAGGGGGCTTGTGGCAAACTTTAAACAACACTTTTTATGGATATCTTTAAGAAATGGCTTTCTTCTTGCCACTCTTCCATAAAGGCCAGATTTGTGCAATATACGACTGATTGTTGTCCTATGGACAGAGTCTCCCACCTCAGCTCTAGATCTCTGCAGTTCATCCAGAGTGATCATGGGCCTCTTGGCTGCATCTCTGATCAGTCTTCTCCTTGTATGAGCTGAAAGTTTAGAGGGACGGCCAGGTCTTGGTAGATTTGCAGTGGTCTGATACCCCTTCCATTTCAATATTATCGCTTGCACAGTGCTCCTTGGGATGTTTAAAGCTTGGGAAATCTTTTTGTATCCAAATCCGGCTTTAAACTTCTTCACAACAGTATCTCGGACCTGCCTGGTGTGTTCCTTGTTCTTCATGATGCTCTCTGCGCTTTTAACGGACCTCTGAGACTATCACAGTGCAGGTGCATTTATACGGAGACATGATTACACACAGGTGGATTGTATTTATCATCATTAGTCATTTAGGTCAACATTGGATCATTCAGAGATCCTCACTGAACTTCTGGAGAGAGTTTGCTGCACTGAAAGTAAAGCGGCTGAATAATTTTGCACGCCCAATTTTTCAGTTTTTGATTTGTTAAAAAAGTTTGAAATATCCAATAAATGTCGTTCCACTTCATGATTGTGTCCACTTGTTGTTGATTCTTCACAAAAAAATACAGTTTTATATCTTTATGTTTGAAGCCTGAAATGTGGCAAAAGGTCGCAAAGTTCAAGGGGGCCGAATACTTTCGCAAGGCACTGTATATACCGTATTGTATTCTATACTACACCACTGACTGTTAAACAGCCAGCTCCAGCACATCAGAGTCTGCTACCTATAGACATAGATTACGAATCACTGGCCACTTTAATGAAATGAAACACTAGCCACTTTGATAATGTCTCCACATCTTGCATTACTCATCTCCTATGTGTAAACTGTACTCTATACTAGTCTACGGTATCTTAGTCACTTTAATGGTTTGTAAATATTGCATCACCCATCTCATATGTATATACTGTATTCTATACGATGCCACACTGACATATATGTATATATTCGTAATCCATTCCTTACTTAGATGTACTATAGATGTACTATGTACTAGATGTATTTTGGGTATATTTTGTGAAACTGTGACTGAACACGCATTCTGGTAAACAGAGGGACAGGATTGAGAGGATCCAGCTCAGGGTGACGCGTGTCATGATGTTCATTGAATACTAAGGCTCTACACCGTCGCCTGCAGCCCTCTCAATCTTATCTCCCTGCAAACGAATCGGGGGAAACCTGACCGCAAAGACCCTCCTCAACCCACGCCCCTACCGGCACATGCTGCACCCAGATCGCTCCTCTGTCTCTGATCGTGTTACCCGGTCTTCAACAATGCTGGAACCCATCAGGTGCAGAGCCTACCAAAGCAGCGTGATACCATACATGGCGCGTTTGCTCAACCAGTGAGCTATGGGCTACCACTTCTGTCTAACCCTTGGCACGGACGCTTTTCCAAAATAAATGTATTTGAAAGTTGTCATTTTTCTTGTGATGATTTTCTTGTGCATAGTGTGTGTTTATCTTATGGGACTTGTGTCAAATAATTCAGCATTGGCTGCCATTGATACTTTGTCATGTTTATTTGTGGAAATTCAGGAAGAGAGAGAAGTAAGAGAGAGAAGAGAAAGGAGAACGAGAGAGAGACAGATTCCGAGAGAGATGATAATGAGAGAGAGAGAGAGAGAGAGATATCCTTGGTGTACAACGCAAAACACCAAATAATGCATTCAGAGCAGAATTAATCCGATACCCAGTAATTATAGAAATCCAGAAAAGAGCAGTTCAAATCTACAACCACCTAAAAGGAAGCGATTCTTATACCTTCCATAAGAAAGCCATCACCTACATAGAAATTAATCTGTAGAAGAGTTGCCTAAGCAAGCTGGTCCTGCGGATCTGTTCACAAACACAAACAGACCCCACAGAGCCCCAGGACAGCAACACAATTAGACCCAACCAAATTATGAGAAAATAAAAAGATAATTACTTGACACATTTACACGAAAATCAGAGCAAACTAGAATTCTATTTTGCCCTAAACAGAGAGTACACAGCGGCAGAATACCTAACCAGTCTGACTGACCCAAAATGAAGGAAGTCTGTGACAATGTATAGACTCAGTGAGCATAGCCTTGCTATTGAGAAAAGCCACCTTAGGCAGATCTGGCTCTCAAGAGAAGACAGGCTATGTGCACACTGCCCACAAAATTAGCTAGAAACTGATTTGCACTTTCTTACCTCCTGCCAAATGTATGACCATATTAGAGACAAACATTTCCCTCAGATTACACAGACCCACAAAGAATTCAAAACAAATCCAATTTTGATAAACTCCTGTATCTATTGGGTGAAATACCACAGTGTGCAATCACAGCTGCAATATTTGTGACCTGTTGCCACAAGAAAATGGTTTACAGTGAAAAAACACCACCATTGTAAATACAACCTATATTTCTGTTTATTTATTATCCCTTTTGAACTTTAATTTAACTATTTACACATCACATCAACACTGTATATAAACATAATATGATATTTGAAATGTCTTTATTATTGTTGAACTTTTGTGAGTGTAATGTTTACGGTTAATTTTGTATTCTCTATTTCCTTTTTGTTTATTATATATTTCACCTGCTTTGGCAATGTAAACATATGTTTCCCATGCCAATAAAGCCCCTTGAATTGAATTGAATTGAGATAGATGAGAACAAGAGAGAGAGAGAGAGGGACTCAGAGAGAGAGAGCTAGAGAGAGAGAGAGCGATTCAGACCTAGGAGATTAGTAACAGGGTTGAGGATTTAATGTATTTTCTCATCATGTCACAACTTGTACTATCTCCCTGCAACATCTGTGTTAGAGCAGCACCGATCGAGGAGGGAGGGAGAGAAAGAAAGAGGAAGAGGGAAGAAAAGATTAGGCTAATCCCTGTTACCAAATCTAAAACAGGATCGGTCATCAAAAATGAATACTCAGAGTCTGGGCGGGGTTTCCATGGCAACGAGTTGTCCGATGATGGCCTTAATCTGTCTTAATATGGCTTAATAAAGGAGTTTGCTGGAGTCTGAGTGCTTTTGCTGCATTTTGTGTCTGCCCAATTAGAACCCCTGACGCACTACAGAAGAGTGGAGGGCTTAGGAGTGGGCCTAACCAAATGACTAAATAATCACTGTTGCATAAAAGCAATCACTTCAATTACAAACTGCATTCAACTCAGACAGAATCTCTCCTTCTATACTCTCGTTGATGTCTGAGTTTTCTCCAAGCCAAATTGAATATCTAAATGTTGATCGCAATCAAGTATTCCCTTGATACTGCAGTGGGCTGTTTTTAACAAACATCATTATATTTTTATGTTGATCTTTGAAAAACCAGACATCAATGAGAATCCAGATTGACATCTAGGCAGGGTTGACTGTGCAAAACAGAGCTACAATAATTGGCACCTGTTGTCAGTCACAATCAAAGGATTAGCAGCATACAATCAGCATATTCTCCTGGAGCTACCCTGGCACCTTGGATGCGTTACTATCCACAACCCCACCCCTAGAACTGAACAGTTGACACTGTTGCCACGGGAGACAACACAAAGTAATGTGGCACTGATCTGCATGTTATACAGATATCAGTCCCACTGACTCGATATAAGTCCCCACCACCGCTAACATCAAGACTGGTCCTGATCCTCTAACCACTAACACTCAGCCTGGACATGGTCCTCTAACCACTAACATTCAGCCTGGACATGGTCCTCTAACCACTAACATTCAGCCTGGACATGGTCCTCTAACCACTAACACTCAGCCTGGACATGGTCCTCTAACCACTAACATTCAGCCTGGACATGGTCCTCTAACCACTAACATTCAGCCTGGACATGGTCCTCTAACCACTAACACTCAGCCTGGACATGGTCCTCTAACCACTAACATTCAGCTTGGTCCTGATCCTCTAACCACTAACACTCAGCCTGGACATGGTCCTCTAACCACTAACATTCAGCCTGGTCCTGATCCTCTAACCACTAACATTCAGCCTGGACATGGTCCTCTAACCACTAACATTCAGCCTGGACATGGTCCTCTAACCACTAACATTCAGCCTGGTCCTGGTCCTCTAACCACTAACACTCAGCCTGGACATGGTCCTCTAACCACTAACACTCAGCCTGGTCATGGTCCTCTAACCACTAACATTCAGCCTGGACATGGTCCTCTAACCACTAACATTCAGCCTGGACATGGTCCTCTAACGACTAACATTCAGCCTGGTCCTGATCCTCTAACCACTAACATTCAGCCTGGACATGGTCCTCTAACCATTAACATTCAGCCTGGACATGGTCCTCTAACCACTAACATTCAGCCTGGTCCTGGTCCTCTAACCACTAACATTCAGCCTGGACATGGTCCTCTAACCACTAACATTCAGCCTGGTCCTGGTCCTCTAACCACTAACACTCAGCCTGGACATGGTCCTCTAACCACTAACATTCAGCCTGGACATGGTCCTCTAACCACTAACATTCAGCCTGGTCCTGGTCCTCTAACCACTAACATTCAGCCTGGACATGGTCCTCTAACCACTAACATTCAGCCTGGTCCTGGTCCTCTAACCACTAACACTCAGCCTGGACATGGTCCTCTAACCACTAACATTCAGCCTGGACATGGTCCTCTAACCACTAACATTCAGCCTGGTCCTGGTCCTCTAACCACTAACATTCAGCCTGGACATGGTCCTCTAACCACTAACATTCAGCCTGGTCCTGGTCCTCTAACCACTAACACTCAGCCTGGACATGGTCCTCTAACCACTAACACTCAGCCTGGACATGGTCCTCTAACCACTAACATTCAGCCTGGACATGGTCCTCTAACCAATAACACTCAGCCTGGACATGGTCCTCTAACCACTAACACTCAGCCTGGACATGGTCCTCTAACCACTAACATTCAGCCTGGTCCTGGTCCTCTAACCACTGACATTCAGCCTGGACATGGTCCTCTAACCACTAACATTCAGCCTGGTCCTGGTCCTCTAACCACTAACATTCAGCCTGGTCCTGATCCTCTAACCACTAACACTCAGCCTGGACATGGTCCTCTAACCACTAACATTCAGCCTGGACATGGTCCTCTAACCACTAACATTCAGCCTGGTCCTGGTCCTCTAATCACTAACATTCAGCCTGGACATGTTCCTCTAACCACTAACATTCAGCCTGGTCCTGGTCCTCTAACCACTAACACTCAGCCTGGACATGGTCCTCTAACCACTAACATTCAGCCTGGTCCTGGTCCTCTAACCACTAACACTCAGCCTGGACATGGTCCTCTAACCACTAACACTCAGCCTGGACATGGTCCTCTAACCACTAACATTCAGCCTGGTCCTGGTCCTCTAACCACTAACATTCAGCCTGGACATGGTCCTCTAACCACTAACATTCAGCCTGGACATGGTCCTCTAACCGCTAACACTCAGCCTGGACATGGTCCTCTAACCACTAACACTCAGCCTGGACATGGTCCTCTAACCACTAACATTCAGCCTGATCCTGGTCCTCTAACCACTAACATTCAGCCTGGACATGGTCCTCTAACCACTAACATTCAGCCTGGTCCTGGTCCTCTAACCACTAACACTCAGCCTGGACATGGTCCTCTAACCGCTAACACTCAGCCTGGACATGGTCCTCTAACCACTAATATTCAGCCTGGACCTGGCAAGAGGCCATCAGAGAGATAATACCCTGAGGATGGACAGAACCGAGAAATGGAGGATGGGGGAAAAAAATACAATAATATATTTTCATTTATTTGGTCATTTCAGCTTGATGTTGAGATGAGAAACAGCAGACAGAGCAGAGTAAGCAGTAATGAAAGAGAAAGAAAGAGAAATAGATATGAAGCTCTTCACGGGGTGGGAATTCAGAAACATTTATCAGATTGTGTTGAGTTTGGGGGGTTGTGGATGAGTGGGAGTGGGTTTTTCTGTTCTTAATTTGACAGCTGTGAAGCAATAACACACTCTTAACACACACGCTGAGACTTTAACTCATAGACGTCTTTCAGACGCAAACAGGAGCCATATGGAAGACTGGGAGTTTCAGCTCTGTTGGAAGAGTTGCCCTGCCAACGCGCTCCACTAAGGGGGGAACAACCATGAAAGTTTAATCAAAGTTAGCAGCATTCCCACCGGGAATTCTCATCTTTGTCATCGTGATTAGAATTCTGAGAATGAGATCAAAGGAGCATTTGAGAATGATACATGCTCTCACTGCCGTTAGCTATTGACTCACTCGTATTCTGTGCCCAATCCATAGCGTAATGGCATCTGGGATGTGAGGTAGGTGTGCAACGGGAACATCATCCAAAGAATCAATATTGGTTTGTTTGTCTTTTTGTTCTATATCAAAGTTGTATGTTGCCTCAAATTCTCTGTATGCACCTCACACACCTGTGTGTAACACCCCCTAATATCAAGTTACTCTCAAGTCACTCATTTCACGCTTTCTTAGTCCCCATAGATGTTTGGGGGCAAGGAACAGGCAGAACAAGACTGGCTGTTTTATCAGTGTGACTCCGTTCGAGTTGATCAGTGGCTGACGACTCTAAAGTAGCACCAACAGACACATTTAACACCCCACTCCTCCCCTTCTCCTTGGCCAGCACAGCCCACAGCCTCACTCAGATCAACTGGTAATCGTATGAAAGTGGCAGGAGATCATAATATTACCAGTTCTCCAGGGTAAATCATGCGCGCTAAAAGAGATGACCGTAGCTTCTGGGGATAGTTTGTGTGTGTGTGTGTGTGTGAGAGACCATTAGGCTCAGTAGTTATTCTCAGCCATGCTGCTCCCTGACTGCCTGTGTCATATTTTGATTGATACGCTGGGCCTTCAGTCATTGGCCAGGCAGATGAGTAAGGAGCACTCATTCATTGGGCCAGGCAGATTATTATGGGGCAGCCATCGATTGTGCTGCAGGTGGGGCAGGATGGCATGCAGAATGTACACCTCAGCAGCTGTCACTCCCTCCCTCAAGCATGGTGGCTCCCCATGGCCGTGCATTCTGTTATGGAGCCACGACTAAACACATGGCATCTCTCTGTCTCACCTGTCTGACTTACCCCGACACACCCGTTCCTCTGCTCCAATGTCTTACTACACACGCTCAGTCTATTTCTGTGACACTGAGGGGACTGCTAAGAAATGCTCTCTCTCTCTCTCTCTCTCTCTCTCTCTCTCTCTCTCTCTCTCCTCTTGCACTCTCTCTCTCTCTCTCTTCTCTTGCACTCTCTTCTCTCTCTCTCTTCTCTTGCACTCTCTTCTCTCTCTTCTCTTGCACTCTCTTCTCTCTTCTCTCGCTCTGTCAACCAGGGTCATAAAACTGAGATGTGAAGAACAAGAGTAGAATAAGTTTCTGTGGGATATTAGCCTATGCTTAAAGGCAGATTACGCATTTCCCTTCTGTCTCTTTTCTTTCACAGCCCAAAGCACAATCACGCATGCACAGGAGAGCGCAACGATGATCTTACCAAACGTATTTACTATTCAGGGTCAGGGCCTTCTTACTGTGGCTCTAACTGTTAAGTGTAATTTTTCTTCTCTACCCACTCTTTGTTTCAGAAGTAGACTCAAGGTTACAGTTGTAGCCTACAGTACCATGGTGTGCGAGAACATCATTAGCCTAATCATATACGTGTTTGATTGCAGTTTTGAGTAATTAGTTTCATAATCGGAAAAATGGATAAATAGAAGGTATTTAGGCATTAGTGGGAGTGAAAAACAGCAACTAATCGCAGTTGGGCGGTCGAATATCAGAATAGTTTATATGGACTTTTGCTTGCTTTTTTTAAAATCCATTCAACACCCCTGCCAGACATTTTAATGAAAAGATTTCTCTAATTTTCATTTGTGTATGGATAAGACATCCTTAAGGGGCCGGAGGGCTATTTAGATTTTATGATCTCTTCATGTGGTGAATTAATTCCTAAATTGAATATCTTGAGGCCATCCACAAAGGTTTGCTCTCATAATTAAGCAGCATTTCTTAATATCCTCTCCAGTAAGCTTAGGGGCATCTCTTTTCAAGTCCGCGCTTTAAGAGGCCTCTTTATCATTTTTTTCCCCCGTCGGATTCCTATCCTATCGTGTGATTGGATATTAAATTACTCCCCTGCTTTTTTGATAGCAGATGGGGTTGATCTCGCAGGAAGGTCAATAACGGAGTCAACTCGGCGACGGTCACCATGGCAACCCATCATCGGAGCGATTTGTACCTGCTAATGGCCCATAATGTTAAATAGCACGAGTGGGAGTGATTGGCAATCATACTGTCATAATTGGAGGATAAATAACTCACGTTATTTTGCCGCTGCAAGAGCCAACTGCAAAGTTCTGATCTTTTGCAAATGGCCATTCCGAAAAAATCTTTGTTAGCCTACATTAGTCATATTGATGGGACGCGTTGTCGGTGACGAGAGCAGAAAAACAGTTGAAGTCAGAAGTTTACATACACTTATGTTGGAGTCATTAAAACTTGTTTTTCAACCACTCCAGAAATGTCTTGTTAACAAACTATAGTTTTTGCAAGTCAGTTAGGACATCTACTTTGTGCATGACACAAGTCATTTTTCCAACAATTGTTTACAGACACATTATTTCACTTAAAATTCACTGTATCACAATTCCAGTGGGTCAGAAGTTTGCATACACTAAGTTGACTGTGCCTTTAAACAGCTTGGAAAATTCCAGAAAAACATGTCATGGCTTTAGAAGCTTCTGATAGGCTAATTTACATTATTTGAGTCAATTGGGGGTGTACCTATGGATGTATTTCAAGGCCTACCTTCAAACTCAGTGCCTCTTCGCACGACATCATCGGAAAATCTAAATAAATCAGCCTAGACCTCTGAAAAAAATGTAGACCTCCACAAGTCTGGCTCATCCTTGGGAGCAATTTCCAAACACCTGAATGTACCACGTTCATCTGTGCAAACAATAGTGCGCAAGTATAAACACCATGGTACCACGAAGCCGCTTAGGAAGGAGACGCGTTCGTTCTGTCTCCTAGAAATGAATGTACTTTGGTGCGAAAAGTTCAAATCAATTCCTGAACAACAGCAAAGGACCTTGTGAAGCTGCTTGAGGAAACAGGTACAAAAGTAGCTATATCCACAGTAAAACGTGTCTCATATCGACATAACATGAAAGGCCGCTCAGCAAGGAAGAAGCCACTGCTCCAAAACGGCCATAAAAACGTCCGATTATGGTTTGCAACTGCACATGGGGACAAAGATTGTACTTTTTGGAGAAATGTCCTCTGGTCTGATGAAGCAAAAATAGAACTGTTTGGCCATCATGACCATCGTTATGTTTGGAGTAAAAAGGGGGAGGCTTGCAAGCCGAAGAACACCATCCCAAACGTGAAGCACAGGGATGGCAGCATCATATTGTGCGGGTGCTTTGCTGCAGGAGGGACTGGTGCACTTCACAAAATAGATGGTATCATGAGGAAAGAAAATTATGTGGATATATTGAAGCAACTTCTCAGACATCAGTCAGGAAGTTAAAACTTGGTCGCAAATGGACAATGACCCCAAGCATACTTCCACAGTTGTGGAAAAATGGCTTAAGGACAACAAAGTCAAGGTATTGGAGTGGCCATCACAAAGCCCTTAACTCAACCCTATAGAACATTTTTGGGCAGAACTGAAATAGCATGTGCCAGCAAGGAGGCCTACAAACCTGATTCAGTTACACCAGGTTTGTCAGGAGGAATGTGCCAAAATTCATCCAACTTATTGTGGGAAGCTTGTGGAAACTTTTGACGAAAGGTAGGCAATTGATAGGCAATGCTACCAAATTCTAATTGAGTGTATGTAAATTTCTGACCCACTGGGAATGTGATGAAAGAAATAAAAACTGAATCATTCTCTCGACTATTATTCTGACATTTCACATTCTTAAAATAAAGTGGTGATCCTAACTGACCTAAGACAGGGAATTTTTACTAGGATTAAATGTCAGGAATTGTGAAAACCTAAGTTTAAATGTATTTGGCTTAGATGTATGTAAACTTCCGACTTCAACTGTACATGTCCTCTACAAAGTCAGTGTGTAAGGGACAGTGCCAACCTTCTAACAAAGGGAAACGATTATCATTAAACAATTAAGCATTCATATACAGTGGGGCAAAAAAGTATTTAGTCAGCCACCAATTGTGCAAGTTCTCCCACTTAAAAAGATGAGAGAGGCCTGTAATTTTCATCATAGGTACACTTCAACTATGACAGACAAAATTAAAATTGTAGGATTTTTTATGAATTTATTTTCAAATTATGGTGGAAAATAAGTATTTGGTCAATAACAAAAGTTTATCTCAATACTTTGTTATATACCCTTTGTTGGCAATGACAGAGGTCAAACGTTTTCTGTAAGTCTTCACAAGATTTTCACACACTGTTGCTGGTATTTTGGCCCATTCCTCCATGCAGATCTCCTCTAGAGCAGTGATGTTTGGGGGCTGTTGCTGGGCAACAAAGACTTTCAACCTCCTCCCAAGATTTTCTATGGGGTTGAGATCTGGAGACTGGCTAGGCCACTCCAGGACCTTGAAATGCTTCTTACAAAGCCACCCACTCCTTCGTTGCCCGGGCGGTGTGTTTGGGATCATTGTCATGCTGAAAGACCCAGCCACGTTTCATCTTCAATGCCCTTGCTGATGGAAGGAGGTTTTCACTCAAAATCTCACGATACATGGCCCCATTCATTCTTTCCTTTACACGGATCAGTCGTCCTGGTCCCTTTGCAGAAAAACAGCCCCAAAGTATGATGTTTCCACCCCCATGCTTCACAGTAGATATGGTGTTCTTTGGATGCAACTCAGTATTCTTTGTCCTCCAAACACGACGAGTTGAGTTTTTACCAAAAAGTTATATTTTGGTTTCACCTGACCATATGACATTCTCCCAATCTTCTTCTGGATCATCCAAATGCTCTCTAGCAAACTTCAGATGGGCCTGGACATGTACTGGCTTAAGGAGGGAGACACGTCTGGCACTGCAGGATTTGAGTCCCTGGCGGCGTAGTGTGTTACTGATGGTAGGCTTTGTTACTTTGGTCCCAGCTCTCTGCAGGTCATTCACTAGCTCCCCTTGTGTGGTTCTGAGATTTTTGCTCACTGTTCTTGTGATCATTTTGACCCCACGGGGTGAGATCTTGCGTGGAGCCCCAGATCGAGGGAGATTATCAGTGGTCTTGTATGTCTTCCATTTCCTAATAATTACTCCCACAGTTGATTTCTTCAAACCAAGCTGCTTACCTATTGCAGATTCAGTCTTCCCAGCCTGGTGCAGGTCTACAATTTTGTTTCTCCAGATCCAGCCAGTCTCCAGATCTCAACCCCATAGAAAATCTTTGAGGGGAGTTGATCTGCATGGAGGAATGGGCCAAAATACCAGCAACAGTGTGTGAAAATCTTGTGAAAACTTAAAGAAAATATTTGACCTCTGTCATTGCCAACAAAGGGTATATAACAAAGTATTGAGATAAACTTTTGTTGTTGACCAAATACTTATTTTCCACCATAATTTGCAAATAAATTCATTAAAAATCCATTCTACAATGTGATTTTCTGGATTTTTTCTCTCATTTTGTCTGTCATAGTTGAAGTGTACCTATAATGAAAATTACAGGCCTCTCTTATCTTTTTAAGTGGGAGAACTTTCACTGTACCAGGTCCCCTGTTTTTGAATTCAGGCCAGTGGAGTTCCCCCACCGCTGTCACAGCAGCGCTAACTTCTGGCGCTTGATCAGCTTCCCCACAAGGTCAGATCCACAGGGGAACTCTAGCCTCTGCCGAGTCCCCAACAACCGGATGTTCCGGTTTTCAGGGGAAATGGTAAGAGAGCCTGCAGACATTAACTTCAACAACAAGGCTACGCTCCACCTTAACTCCTCCTCCAAATTTACTGGATTGGTTGAACAGTTCAGAAGAGAACCTCCCTCAACATTTGTTTTCTCTCTCGTCAAGACCAGTATTTTGGGAATCTAGTTTCAGGGGTTTATTTTATGCCTGCTACGTTAGATTAGGGGGACTCAGACATCACCCTAAACTGGCCCGTTTAGTATGTTTAGCTCAGAACACACCTAATCAGAAGCAGGTTAATGTTTTTCATTGTGAATCTTGTTCTGGAGGCAGCTCTACAGAGTGGTCACTAGCTGGCACAGCCACAAAGTCATAAAATCTGATTTTAAACCTAACCCTGATGTTAATGACACTGCTAACCCTAATACCTAACCCTAACCTTCAATTAAAAAGCATCTGAGCAGTGGGAGCTGCTCTGCGCTGCTCCTTTCCAGAGCTAAAACAGTCCCTCAGCACTGACTCTGATTGGAGGAGAACTGATTAAAGGGAAGAAGGGAGACAGGGAAAAGAAGACAGGAGACAGATGGAGTCTCATGGGAGGTGGGGTGGGGGTGGGGGTGGGTGGGGGCACTGAGTACTGCTTGTTACCCAGAATGCAATTCCTTACAACTATATTCAATGTAGGTACGTTTGACACCACTTCACTGCTAAAAGTCATTGCATGCTTGGGTTCACTAATCTCAAAGTGAACCAGCCTTGACCCTGTTTGTTTGGCGTGGTTGTGTTCGCTGAAGTTCCACACTCCTTTGTTGATGAAGAGGATTGCATATGGAGGTTAAATATCAGAAGGAGAGAACAGGTATTACGTACTACAATCAGACCCCTGCCTTCCTGAATCCATCTCCTCACAATTCCACATGGATATGATGCATGTGTGACTAATCTAGCCTTTATGTACAGTAGGCTCTTTAAGGACAGGCATCCTCAGACAGCCCCCGATCCAATCAGCAGACCAGAGAACCCCATCCTGTCCAATTACAATCACCAGACCAGATAGCGGCCTATCAAAGGCCGTGGCTCCACAAATGCCTCCCAGGCCGGCCCATAATTCTCCTCCAGTCTGCTTATTGACTAGCTGACTGGCAGGTTGACATTTATTGGAATGAGTCTTTGTCCTGGAGGCAGAAATTAGCGATTTCCGCTAAATGGGCCAGCTGTAAAGTCAAAATTGGCTATATTGTAAAAATACATGAAAACAAAAATGACCTTTTTGGTCTTAAGACCCCTTCAGGTATAAAAAAAATATATAGAAATAAAAGTATTGGATGAAACATTGCATTTGATGTTACTGCTATTAGCCAATAGAAAAGCATTAAATAACATATTCACCACATGGAACAACAGTTAGTCAAAACATGTTTTATTTATTTATCGCCTTATTTTAGCCACTAAACTATCTCCATATATAATTCCAATCATTTTTTAAACTGGTACCAGGGATCTTCAGACGAGTCTTGTAAAGCTTGTGGGCGTCCAAGAGCAAAACGGAACACTATCGTGTTCGTGAGAGTCTCGTCTCGTCTTTCAATACAGCGGTCATAATGCTTTGTCGGCCAAACCGTTCGGACGCTACAGATGTTTTTGTGAGAAGACCAATTTTCGGGGTGTCTCGTGGTCTGACAAACACTGCAGACGCGGAATGGCGATATCGGAGGATGCGGTGGACTGAGACGCAGCACTTGCAAAAAAACGGATATCTCTAGTTTAAACAGACAGATTTTAAATGGGGATTTTTTTATTATGTTAATTCAATTTCCGGAAATTGTAGGCAAAAAGTTAAAAGGCTGGGCTGATAAAGCAATAAGGCAATCACACATTCTGATCAGAATGATATCAGGTTTCGGTACCAACTCTATTCTCTCTTTCAGCCTACCCTCCCTCCCTCCTCTCCAGGCCTGCCTCCTGTCCTTTCCAGGCTGCTCTGCTAGAAGCAGTCGCAGGGTTCTAAGAGTGAGTGATGGGCTTCTGGAGGCAGATCAATAGTCCAAGGCCTCTGTCCCAGATTGGGTCTCTCCACGGGGAATTTAGCCCCCCTCCAACTCACACCAAACCCGTCCCTCCACCAACCTCACCCCCTGTCCTGATCCCCCACCCACCCTTCCCCTTCGGTCCCATTCATCAAAACTTCCCACCACTCTGCCAGTATAATAGCACAATCACAGAGAAGCAGTCTGCATTCAGCTGCTGTGCTCTCATACTTTTCCATCACGCAGCACTTAGAGATAGGAAGACATGAACTGCTGCCTTTCTGTCTATTGTTTCAGCCAGGAGTCTTGTAGAGGCTGCTGTTGTTTGTTTCTCTTTCTCATTCATTTGAATACATTATTTAGCTGTTTATTTACCTCATGTTCCTCACAGGGGTAACACATACAGTAGCCAACTTTCCAGTTTTCACATATAGTAGTCCAATACATACCCTGTGTCATCCTGACCGAGCACCTCTCAGTATTTCACTCACCAGGTAATAATGACATTCATAATATAGCAGTAATAATAACCAGCTTTGCGTCAATGCCTGTCTCATCCAAACTAAAGTAACGCAGATCTCTGTAATACCAATTAAATCAGGCGTTGAGGATCTGTGAACTGTCTTTGCGCACGTACACACACAAGCACATGTGCTCTCAAACGGACATACCACGGTAGCTGATGTGATCTTTCACTCTGCTTGAGAAAATGCCTTAAGCACTTTTACACATGCAGCGGTTGATTAGAGAGTGGGAGAGAGAGAGAGAGAGAGAGAGAGAGAGAGAGAGAGGGAGGGAGGGAGGGAGAGAGAGAAAGAGAGGGAGGGAGGGAGGGAAGAGAGAGAGAGAGAGAGAGAGAGAGAGAGAGAGAGAGAGAGAGAGAGAGGGAGGGAGGGAGGGAGAGAGAGAGAAGGAGAGTGGGGGTGGGAGAGAGAGTGGAAGAGGAGAGAGCAAAGTGGGAGAAAGCAAATTGATTTTGCATCTTGCAGCGTTGTGCATACATTTCCTTTATAAATCAATTCTGACCTGGGAATTCTTTCCACTGCTTCAAAAGAATGAGAACCAGTGAGCATCGAGATCTGAAGACTTCTATCAGACATGCCTCACAGAGACAAGCTGGAAATCAGACACGTCCAGAGTAGGAAGGAGGGGCAGGAGGGACAGTCGAGCACAGCATAAGCAACAGAACTACTTCAAAACATGCATAATTACAGAGTTATACCATTTTTAAGTATCACATTTTTAGTATTGAAAAAACGCTGACAAAAAACAAAGACATAATTGTGGCATTGCTTGGTTTTTTCGACTGTCAACTGTCAACTGACAATTGTTTGGTCCAGTCATCGCTGACAGATTCTGATAAGCTTTTTCCTTGCTCAATTAATTCCAAAGTTGTTGGATTGACTTTCTAAAGCGGTTTACATAGAGTCATAAAGGTTTGTTTTAGGATAATTACCAACCTGACTAGCATGGAGACCACAGCTCGTTTGTCCCTAGCGTCATGACCCTAGTGCCGTTGTAATGACATCCAATGCAAACATTGGTCATTGACTGAAATACTACTTACTTAATACTCTTCATTCCTATGTAGAACATAAGGCTTCCATGATACAGGACCACTGTCGCCAACATCCTTTTTTGGGGATGTTTTTCCAAGACAGGCCATAGTCCTTCATCTCCTTCTCCGTGGTTCCTTGCCTTTGCCTGAAATAGCAAAACAAAAATATCGGAATAAAAAGATCAATTCTGATGCTGTTCTGTTTAATGTGTCTTCTTTCTTAGATATGTGGCATGCTCGTGGTTAGCTTAAACCCCCCAAAAGACACTTGTCGCTAAATGCAGGTGGATCCATCTTCTTTTTTTCATAATCGTGTTGTTGTTTGTTTCTTCCAGCTTCTCTTGCGGTTTGTGTTGGATCTGTTACAGTACAGCATGAGGAGGGATCAGAAGTCTTTCTCTTCTCTTCCACTTCTGAACAGCGGGTTACCTTTGTCACGGTGTAACGAGAGCCATATATACTGTACATAGCACAGGAGGCTTGTGATGGGAGGATGGCTCATAATAATTGCTGGAATGGAGAGAATGGAGTCGTATCAAACACGTGTTTGATAACATTCCATACATTACCTTCCAGCCGCATGAGCCCGTCCTTCCCAATTAAGGTGCCACCAGCCACCTGTGGTACATACACAAAAGCCTGTCATTGGTTTATTTTAAATTGTATTATTTCTTGTCTCATGCCCACACATAAAGCACACATTCACTTAGTTACACACAAATGGAGAGGTTGCTTTTGGTTTATTTGACTCTAGAGATTCCCTCCCTGCCACAAATCAAAATAATGGCCCTTTAATGTATTCCTCTCAACATTTGTACATAGCAAATGTGTAAATATGTCTACTCTTTTGTCCAACAGTGCATGAAATTACCAAAAGAGAGAGAGGACCCGCTAGTCCCAAAGGGCATAAAGGCTTCTTTGAAGGAGAGAAGGGAAGAGTAGAACAATTCATGAAATTACTGGGCGAACTGAATATGATTTACAGACTGGCTTTCTGCCCCGAGACAGTGCCTGTCTAGAAATGTAAATAGTTACATTAAGTTCAGCAGCTGTCTGTGTGTGCAGTCCCCTGGGACCCTAGGGCTCTCAGCTCACTGTAAACTCATCCTCTGTGTGTGTGTGTGTGTGTGTGTGTGTGTGTGTGTGTGTGTGTGTGTGTGTGTGTGTGTGTGTGTGTGTGTGTGTCCATGTTTGGTCTATCGCAGACACATAGCAAAGCCTTCTACAGTGTCGCTTACATTAAACACACAGTTCAGTGCCAGTAAGGGCTCAGGGAAATACCTGACAGGTCAAGGCTGCATGTCTCTAATCCAGATGCAGTACACTGCAGACACACAGGACCTCACACACATAGACAACTTCACTTGCAAGACAAATCTCTCAATTGTGCTACTTTACCAATGCTACCGTACCGTCAACTACTCATGGTTGGCATACATGCCAATACCTGATTAACTACATGTATTAATCACTGGTCGTACACACACGCACATGCACACGCACATGCGCACACACACACACACACACACACACACACACACACACACACACACACACACACACACAGACAGACACACACAATTCCCATTACAATTCAAACGGACAGAAACTATATCCTTCTTAGCCGCACTCCTTAATGAAGGACAACAGGGTCACCCGTTTGGGCGCCAGGGAGTTGTTGTGCTATGTTGGCATCGCTGTGGAAATGACCCATTTTAGAGGCTAATGATGCCGCGGTGGTCCATCTTAAGTGTGGGCGAAGCAGCACTTTGCACCTAAGTCATCAGGGACTGGGGCTCATAATGATGCAGGGAGATGGAATTATGCAGATGGCCTACTGTAAGAATGTCAGGGTTCATCAGGCACACATACATAAACACACACACACGATTGCACACACACACGGTCGCACACACGGTGTGTCACACATAAACGTAGTAGCACACAGACACCCATGTGCACATTGACACACCGCACAAAAAAAGATTCATACCAATACATAAGTGACAGATGTGTCCATGACTGTTTGACATTTGCATGCCACTGGTGCACCGGTGTTATTGTGAACGTAAACTGTTCCATTGGACGTGCAGTCAGGCGCTGAACCATGGACCTTGGCTCCCACTGTGGCGCGATGGCGTCCAGGCCTCCAGCCCTGAGAACACTAACACAACTTTGGCCAACCACCACAACCGTCACATAGCTCAGCCTTATATGGGGGGGGGGGGGGGGGGGGTTTAGGAAGGTAGGAGAAGGAAGGAAGAAAGATGAAGGGAGTTAAAGAAGGACAAGATGGTGAAATGTGTCATGAACCTTTTGTCCAATCTAGAGAGATACGGGCGTGGAGGTGAGCGTGTGGGCGCCTTACAGCTTGACATGTGCACCGCATGAGAGAGGTAGCAAGCTGGAGAAGACAGAAAAGGGGCGGTAATCGGAGGGAAGGAGAGGGGAAACAGGCTGTGACAGGGTAGGTGGTAAAGAGAAAGAGAGGAGGAGTGAGGTGAGAGGTCTGTCCCTTCTGTCAGCCGTAAGGCCAGGCTCCCCTGCTTCTGCCAGGTCTCTGTGAAGCAATTGTACCTGTACGAACGGGATAAATAAAGTCACCTCTCCAGAGAGAGAGAGAGAGAGAGAGGGGGAAAGAGGAGGAGAGAGAGAGAAAGGGGAGAGAGGGGACAGTAGTGTGCGCACCTGCGCGGTCTCATGCACACGCACACACGCACACACACACACACACACACACACACACACCCTTTTGTCCCCACTTGCCAACTGTCAAAGGACATTTTCCATTTCCCATTTGAATCATTCAAACACTGAACAGTGAGTTATAGAAATGATCAAAAGGTTGTCCAAATCTCAACGGCCCAAATTTGATTGGCCACATGAGTCGAATAGGACTGGTGTAGACTTTGCCGTGAAATGCTTACTTATCAGCCCATTCCCAACAACACAGAGTTAAAAACGAATAAATATATTTGTGAAATAAACATTTTAAAAGTAATACAATAAAGACCAATGATGAGGCTATATACAAGGAGTGCAGGGGTACGAGGTAGTTGAGGTAATTGAGGGAATACAGTACATACATGTAGGAAGGGGTCAAAGTGAAACCTGAATCAGGATACATAAATAACAGCGCAGCGCCTACATGTATGTACATCAATATGTATGTGTGTGTGAGGGTGCAGTATGTAGTGTGTGTGTTTGTGTTTACGTGTGTGTGTGGATAGAGCCTGTGCAAGAAAGTAAAAAAATAAATATAACAAAATAAATAATAAAGGAGGTGTCACGTTGGTAACAATGCTTCGGGAGACAGGCGCAGGAACGCGTAAATGTTTTTTTTATTACTTCCCAAATTATGCCGTGCCGCGTAAGGGCACGGGGACAAAGACCAAACAAACACTTACACAAAAACACAGGGTTGGAACTCAAACAAAAGAGCGAGGAGTACCTCAAATAAATAACACACGCTCACAATGATTAACACACAGGACGAGACCCGTAATCATCTGCGCAATCCACAAAGCCAAAACACCCAGCGCAGGTACTCACACGCACCAACGGAACAAAAAAACGACAGCCCAATGGAAACCAAAAGGCACATATATATACAAATACTAATCAGTGGGAATAGGGGACAGGTGTGCGCGATGAAGGTTCCGGAGGGATCCGTGACAGGGGGTCAATTGTCCGGGTAGACATTTTGATTAACTGCTCAGCAATATTATGGCTTGGGGATAGAAGCTGTCCCAGGCTTGGCGGTCCGGCACTGCTTGCCGTGCGGTAGCAGAGAACAGTCGATGATTGGGTGGATGGGAGTCTTTGACATTGTTTTAGGGCCTTCCTCTGACATCGCCTGGTGTAGAGGTCCCGGATGGCAGGGACTTTGGCCCCAGTGACCTACTCCCTCCATGGCAACTCTGAACCGAGGTGTTTCTTAGACATATTTAACACTGTATTTGAAGAATGCACTCGGTCTACTTTCATGTCTCGTGTAACTATTATCATAAGAAACGATTGAGAAGCGCATTCATTGATTTAGCAAGACAGGGAATGTGTTTTCTGACTGATGAAATACTTCTATTCCGAACTGCTTTGCAGTACGGAACACACTGCTTAACCCTCCTGCTCTGTTTCCTCTCTGAAGAATGGAGTTCATTTAATCTGATTTTCGAAAGGTTCCATGACTTTGTCCCAGACAGGGCATCTGAACACACAACATGCATGTGGATGATTTTCATTACATTTTATTTAACTTCTGTACACCTGTGGTGTTCCCGGTCAAAAATAACCGGTCATTAGAAAATAATTGGTGAGACTACAATTGGTGTATAAAATTGAGTTCAGGCACATGCCCATTCATCAGAAGGACACACTTCCTCTCCCAGACCCCCACATGCATGTGTGTTTGAGCACACACACACACCTCACTCCCCTTCTTGGCTTAAGTTGATAGAAAAAGATTTAACACAACATTAGGTGATAATATATGTATTATTATGGATTTAGAATCAGCTATAATGGGGCGGTCATTTTGGACCGGGAACACAGAATTAATTAACAAGAAACGAACACAACACAGCAGGGTTAAGACACTGCTTAATATATATACTGAGTGTACAAAACATTAGGACACCAGCTATTTCCAGGACATCGACTGACCAGGTGAATCCAGGTGAAAGCTATGATCCCTTATTGAGGTCACTTGTTAAATCCACTTCAATCAGTGTAGATGAAGGGGAGGAGACAGGCTAAAGAACAGGCTAATTTTGAAGCCTTAAACAATTGAGACATGGATTGTGCATGTGTGCCATTCAGTCGGTGAATAGGCAAGACAAAAGATTGAAGTGCATTTGAACGGGATATAGTAGTAGGTGCCAGGTACACCGGTTTGTGTCAAGAACTGCAACGCTGTTCAGTTTTTCACACTCAACAGTTTCCTGTGTGTATCAAGATTGGTCCAACACCCAAAGGACATTCAGTCTGTTTAACACACCTGTGGGAAGCATTGGAGTCAACATGGGCCAGCATCTCTGTGGAATGCTTTCCACACCTTGTAGTCCATGCCGCGACAAATTGAGGTCAAAAGGGGTGCAACTAAATATTGGAAGGTGTGCCTAATGTTTTGTACACTCAGTGTCTATGTAGAGCTTCCCCAGTCAAAATGTAAGTGGAAACGTCTAGACAATGGCTCAGCCTGAAAGTGGTAGGCCACACAAGCTCCCAGAACGGTACCGGCGAGTGCTGAAGAGCGTAAAAATCCTCTGTGCTTGGTTGCAACACCCACTACCGAGTTCCAAACTGCCTCTGGAAGCAACGTCAGCACAAGAACCGGAGCTTCATGAAATGGGTTTCCATGGCCGAGCAGCCGCACACAAGCCTAAAATCACCCTGCGCAATGCCAAGCGTCGGCTGGAGTGGTGTAAAGCTCCTCGCCATCAGACTATAGAGCAGTGGAAACGAGTACTCTAGAGTGATGAATCACGCTTCGAAT
Source organism: Oncorhynchus clarkii lewisi (assembly GCF_045791955.1). Taxonomy (NCBI): domain Eukaryota; kingdom Metazoa; phylum Chordata; class Actinopteri; order Salmoniformes; family Salmonidae; genus Oncorhynchus; species Oncorhynchus clarkii. Next base: position 31,370,701 of record NC_092177.1, on the reverse strand, counting down.
CGGGGTTTGCCGGATGCCAGAAGAAAGCTGCAAGCAGTGTATAGTGTATAGAATGTAATGTATAGAAAAAGGGAGAGACAGAGAGACAGAGAGAGAGAAAGAGAGCAGTCGGGAAAGAGAGAGATGGAGAAAGGAAGGAAGTAGTATTGACCAGTAATTGACAGGGGTGTAAATCGAGACTAGAGGATGTTGGCCAGCAGCAGCGCAGCCTCAGGATTCCTAGAAGCAACTTAATTAGAGGGCTTCCAAGGACTCTGCACATCCTGGCTTTGCTGGCCTCCAAGGTCAGCTTATTGGTCAGTGGGAATACCCTGAGCAGGACCATTAATGGGCCTGTCTACAGTCTACAGGCCTGCCTGAGTCAATCACAGAACAACTAGGGAAATACATCATGGAAATGATTAAAAGCAAATATGTTTTGCCCAATGTCTTCATTTTTACGGGATGATATGATGGGCAGGCAAGGAGTGGAGAGAACAGATAGAGACAGAGTGAGAAAAGAGGAGAGAAAGAGATAAGGAGAGGGAGATACAGTGACAGATATGGAATGTCAGTACCTCTGAGATGGGAGGTGTCTGAAAAGTACAAATGGAGGATTTGCTCAGCATAGGTGGTCTGGATGTGGAAGATCGATTGAGCCGCCCGTTTCAGATGAGTGGCTCTCGCTTTGCAGACAAGCTCCAGGGCTCTCTGGTCTGGGCTGCTTGATCGGGGTCAGACGCTGGCCTGTGGCAGGTAGGAGGAAGAGAGGGAGAGAGGGAGAGAGAGAGGAGGAGAGAGAAAAAGTTCAGTATAGGCGCTCTCTATGCTGTGTTCTGAGCCCTCAGGGCTGTACTGCATCTGTGGGAGCCTGTCTGATAAACACACACACACGTACAAATTGTAGGTACATGCATGCAGAGACAAACACAAACAAATGCAAGGGGGCGCGCACAAACACACACACACACACACACACACACACATACACACACACACACACACACACGTGTCAAGTGCTGTGTCAGCAGCACATACTCTGACCCTGGTGATGCGAGAGAGGAGTTCTACTGCTGATCTGGACATTTTACAGCATATCCACATTTTTTGGTTCCTCCTGAGTTTTCTGCTCTCTGACAGACTCTGATTCAGTAGAGCACAGAGCCCGATTCTGGGCCCGTTCCCAAGATCTTACCTCAAAATGTATTGGAATCTGCTGTGGTATTTAATTCCTGTTTGTCTCCTCTACTGTGATCTATAACGAGGCTTTTGACATTCAGTGTAAATTGCGTTTCTCTTTCACAATATGGTGTCAATATGTATCTTCTTATAGTCTGCCCAGCATGTAACCACATCACAGTATCCAACAGAGGAACAATACAATACTCCAAGAAAGCTATTTCATGGACAGAAAAAAATATTCTGTTATTCATCAACGTGAAGCTACTGACACATAAAAAATATGATCTTACCTGAATGTGTCTAAATGCCATATGAATCACTTTCTAGATCCCCGTAATGAAGTGTGTGTGTGTGTGTGTGTGTGTGTGTGTGTGTGTGTGTGTGTGTGTGTGTGTGTGTGTGTGTGTATCTGGAAACAACAGAAGCATTTTCTACAAGTTGGTACTTGTTGTTTCTTAGAGAACACATTCCAACCTCCAGCACTAAGTTAGCTAGATAATGTAAGCTAAAATATACCCCGGGATGTATGCAAGGCTGTTCTAAACACGCGTATAGCCGAGTCCTTTCTAGTCACATTAGTACTGCAAATGTAAAAGTAGTGCATTGGACTAGGGTTAGGGGTTAGGACTAGGGTTAGGGGTTAGGACTAGAGTTAGGTGTTAGGACTAGGTTATGGGTTAGGACTAGAGTTAGATATTAGGACTAGGTAATGGGTTAGGACTAGGGGCAGGGATTAGGACTAGGGGCAGGGTTAGGACTGGAGTTAGGTATTAGGACTAGGTTATGGGTTAGGACTAGAGATAGGTGTTAGGACTAGGTTATGCGTTAGGACTAGAGTTAGGTATTAGGACTAGGTTATGGGTTAGGACTAGGGGCAGGGATTAGGACTACGGGCAGGGTTAGGACTGGAAAATTCTAATTCAGGGATAGGGATTAGGACTAGTTTATGGGTTAGGACTAGGGTTATGGGTTAGGACTAGGCACAGGGGTTAGGTGGTATTGGTTAGGACAAGGGGCAGAGGTTAGGACTAGGGGAAGGGGTTAGGACTAGGGTTAGGTGTTAGGTGTTAGGACCAGGGTTAGGGGTTAGGGCAATGGTTAGGGATTAAGACTAGGGTTATAGGATTAGGGGTTTGGTACTAGTGTTATGGCTTAGAGTTTAAGACTAGGGTTAGGTGTTAGGATTGTGTTAGGGGTTAGGACTAAGTTTAGGGTTTAGGACTAGGGTTAGGGGTTAGTACCAGGGTTAGGACTAGGGTTAGCGGTTAGAACTTGGGTTAGGAGTTACGGGCTAGGACTAGAGTTAGCGGTTAGGACTAGAGTTAGGGGTTATGACTAGGGTTAGGGGTTGGGGTTAGAAGTACAGTTATGGGTTAGGGGTTGGGACTAGTGGTAGGACTAGGGTTAGGGGTTAGGACTAGTGTTAGGACTAGGGTTAGGGGTTAGGACTAGTGTTAGGTCTAGGGTTATGGTTTAGGATTATGGGTAGAAGTTAGGACTGTGGATAAGGGTCAGGACTATAGGTATGGTTTAGCACAAAGGTTATGGGTTAGGACAAGGTTTAGGGGTTAGGACGAGGGTTAGAGGTAAGGAGTAATTATTAAGGTTACAGGTTAGGCGTTAGGACTAGAGTTTGGGGTTAGGACTAGAGTTAGGGGTTAGGACTAGGGTTAGGTGTTATCACCTGGGTTTTGGGTTAAGGGTTAGGACTAGGGTTAGGGGTTAGGACAATGGTTAGGAGTTAGGGGCTAGCACTAGGTGCAGGGGTTAGGACAAGGGTTAGGGGTAGGACTAGGTTTAGAGGCCAGGGGTTAGTACTAGAGTTATGGATTAGGGTTAAGACTAGTGTTAGGGGTTAGGACTAGTGTTAGGGGTTAGGACTATGGTTATGGTTTATGACAAGGTGCAGGGGTTAGAGGTTAGGACTAGAATTAGGGGTTATGATTAAGGTTAGGACTAGTGTTAGGGGTTAGGACTAGGGTTGTACTAGGGTTAGTTTTTTTTACTGAGGTTAGGGGTTAAGGGTTAGGATTGGGCTAAGGGGTTAGGACAATGGTTAGGGGTTAAGGGTTAGAACTAGTAGTAGGGGTTAGGAATAGGGGTAAGGTTTAGGACTTGTGTTGGGACTATTGTAAGGGGTTAGTACTAGGGTTAAAGGTTAAGGGTTAGTACTAGGGGTTATGGTCTAGAGGTTAGGATTAAGGTTAAGGGTTAGTACTAGGGGTTATAATCTAGGGGTTAGGAGTAGGTTTAGGGGTTAGGATTAATGTTAGGACTAAGGGTAGGGGTTATGACTAAGGTTAGGGGTTAGGACTAGTGGTAAGGTTTAGGACTTGGGTTGGTACTAGGGTAAAGGGTTATTACTAGGGTTAAAGGTTAAGCGTAGGTACTAGGGTTATAGTCTAGGGGTTAGGACTAGGGTTAGAAGTTAGGGGTTAGGACTAGGGTTAGGGTTTAGAACTTGGATTAGAGGTTAAGTGTTAGGTCAGTTGAAGCTTAACTAGGTCTTTCTTTGCAGCACCTGACCACATGACTGGACAATAATCAAGATAAACAAAGCTATTGACTGCAGGACTTGCTGTTTGGAGTGTGGTGTCAGAAGAGCAGAGCATCTCCATTATGGAAGACCTCTCCCCATCTTTACAACTGTTGAATCTATACAGTTTGACCATGACAGCTCTCACTACCTGTGAGAGCTCAGTGGTGGAGGAGCTGATTGAAGAGGCTGGGCTATTTTACTACATGGAATTGTTTTAAGACTGTCATACCGAGGAACTCTGCTATTTGAATTTTCAGGCCCTTTGAAGTGTCAAAAATGTTAACGTAAAAAACGTTTTGACATAAAATTGTGTTTGGCCTTACTGCTATTAGCCCATGCAAACGCATTGAATAATTGGATTCACTGCATGGAACAACAGATATTTCACCCCCCCCCCCCCAAAGAGAAGTTTTCTCTGAAGTGTCTTTCCTTTAAATTTTTTACTTGTAAAACATTTTTAACCTCTTATTTGTTTTGCTGAACAGTCTCTACATACAGTGCATTTGGAAAGTATACATACCACTTGACCATTTCCACACGTTATGTTACAGTTGTTTTTTTTGTCAATCCACACATAACACCCCATAATGACAAAGCAAAAACTGTTTTTTGACATTTTTGCAAATGCATTAGAAACACAACATTGAAATATCACATTTACGTAGGTTTTCAAACGCTTTGCTCAGTTCATTGTTGAAGCACATTTGGCAGCGAATCCAGCCTCAAGTCTTCTTGGGTAGGAAGGTACAAGCTTGACACAACCGGATTTGGGGAGTTTCCCCCAATCTTTTCTGCAGATCCTCTCAAGCTCTGTCAGGTTGGATTGTTGCACTGCTATTTTCAGGTCTCTCAGTCTGAGGTCCAGAGTGCTCTGGAGCAGGTTTCATTGAGGATCTCTCTGTATTTTGCTCCGTTCATCTTTCCCTCGATCCTGACTAGTCTCCAAGTCCCCACAGCATAATGCTGCCACCACCGTGCTTCAGCGTATGGATGTTGCCATGTTTCATAGGGTATTGTATGTAGACTTATGAGGAAAAACATTCATTTAATCACTTTTAAAATAAGGCGGTAATGTAAACAAAATGTGGAACAAGTCAAGGGGTCTGAATATTTTCCAAATGCACTGTCCTTACTTTATTTTTTTTCGACTGGTACCGGGAGACCTTCAGACGAGTCTTCTGAGGCTTACGGGCATCTTAGAGCAAAAACAACTAACATGTTCGTGAGAGTCTCACCTTTACACATATTAGTGTGGAGCCCAAACCTTTCTGACGCTACAGACAGAAGTCGGCTCTGCCATGACCGTGTTTGGTTTACTCCAAATACTTGATCAGCTAAAATTCAGAAACAAAGTCTCTTTCACTCATGATAAACTTGCCATACAGAATTTTAACAGAACTACATATTTTGCACGGATGCACGGGACTGATTGTGATGGCGTCGCGGCAGCAGAGTGCAGAACATAACAGGTGTATGGTTATGTATCATGGTAGTGTATCATGTGTAGGCTAAAGATGGACAATTAGGGCCTATCTTAAGATCTAGCCAGAGTGGACTTGAATAACATTTCCATATACAAGCCACTGTACTGTCATACTACTGTATTACTTTCATACTTGATATCGCAACTGAATTAGAATTTTCACCCGACAACAAAAAGTGTCAATATCTTCATCCTCCACAACTCTGTCCACAATGAATGGTGGGCGGGTGGTGAGATTGTCACACCCTGATCTGTTTCACCTGTCTTGTGATTGTCTCCACTCCCTCCAGGTGTCACCTGGTGTGTATATCCCTGTGTTTCCTGTCTCCCTGTGCCAGTTTTGTCTTGTATGTTTCTCAAGTCAACCAGCGACTTTTCCCGTACACTTGCTTCTATTCTCTTTTGCTAGTCCTCCCGGTTATTGATCCTTGCCTGTTTTCTAGACTCCGTACCAGGCTGCCTGACCATTCTGCCCGCCCTGACCTCGAGCCTGCCTGCCACTCTGTACCTTCTGGACTCTGAACTGGTTTCGACCTTTTGCCAGTCCACGACCATTCTCTTGCCTACCCCGTTTGGATTGTTTAATAAATATCAAGACTCAAACCATCTGCCTCCCGTGTCTGCATCTGGGTCTCGCCTTGTGTCCTTATAGGGATGGTAGCCTAGTACTGTGTCCAGCTCAAAAAAACATGGGCATTGGGTTCTCCTGTTCCCAACCCTGATCAGACAGTCCTGGTTTTGTGCTGGCATTGGAAAGGAGAACAGGATAACACTTATTCGAGACTATTCGAGACTATATATCTCAAATACATATACAGTGCCTTGCGAAAGTATTCGGCCCCCTTGAACTTTGCGACCTTTTGCCACATTTCAGGCTTCAAACATAAAGATATAAAACTGTATTTTTTTGTGAAGAATCAACAACAAGTGGGACACAATCATGAAGTGGAACAACATTTATTGGATATTTCAAACTTTTTTAACAAATCAAAAACTGAAAAATTGGGCGTGCAAAATTATTCAGCCCCCTTAAGTTAATACTTTGTAGCGCCACCTTTTGCTGCGATTACAGCTGTAAGTCGCTTGGGGTATGTCTCTATCAGTTTTGCACATCGAGAGACTGACATTTTTTCCCATTCCTCCTTGCAAAACAGCTCGAGCTCAGTGAGGTTGGATGGAGAGCATTTGTGAACAGCAGTTTTCAGTTCTTTCCACAGATTCTCGATTGGATTCAGGTCTGGACTTTGACTTGGCCATTCTAACACCTGGATATGTTTATTTTTGAACCATTCCATTGTAAATGTTGCTTTATGTTTTGGATCATTGTCCTATTGGAAGACAAATCTCCGTCCCAGTCTCAGGTCTTTTGCAGACTCCATCAGGTTTTCTTCCAGAATGGTCCTGTATTTGGCTCCATCCATCTTCACATCAATTTTAACCATCTTCCCTGTCCCTGCTGAAGAAAAGCAGGCCCAAGCCATGATGCTGCCACCACCATGTTTGACAGTGGGGATGGTGTGAGCTGTGTTGCTTTCACGCCAAACATAACGTTTTACATTGTTGCCAAAAAGTTCAATTTTGGTTTCATCTGACCAGAGCACATGTTTGGTGTGTCTCCCAGGTGGCTTGTGGCAAACTTTAAACAACACTTTTTATGGATATCTTTAAGACATGTCTTTCTTCTTGCCACTCTTCCATAAAGGCCAGATTTGTGCAATATACGACTGATTGTTGTCCTATGGACAGAGTCTCCCACCTCAGCTGTAGATCTCTGCAGTTCATCCAGAGTGATCATGGGCCTCTTGGCTGCATCTCTGATCAGTCTTCTCCTTGTATGAGCTGAAAGTTTAGAGGGACGGCCAGGTCTTGGTAGATTTGCAGTGGTCTGATACTCCTTCCATTTCAATATTATCGCTTGCACAGTGCTCCTTGGGATGTTTAAAGCTTGGGAAATCTTTTTGTATCCAAATCCGGCTTTAAACTTCTTCACAACAGTATCTCAGACCTGCCTGGTGTGTTCCTTGTTCTTCATGATGCTCTCTGTGCTTTTAACGGACCTCTGAGACTATCACAGTGCATGTGCATTTATACGGAGACTTGATTACACACAGGTGGATTGTATTTATCATCATTAGTCATTTAGGTCAACATTGGATCATTCAGAGATCCTCACTGAACTTCTGGAGAGAGTTTGCTGCACTGAAAGTAAAGCGGCTGAATAATTTTGCACGCCCAATTTTTCAGTTTTTGATTTGTTAAAAAAGCTTGAAATATCCAATAAATGTCGTTCCACTTCATGATTGTGTCCCACTTGTTGTTGATTCTTCACAAAAAAATACAGTTTTATATCTTTATGTTTGAAGCCTGAAATGTGGCAAAAGGTCGCAAAGTTCAAGGGGGCCGAATACTTTCGCAAGGCACTGTATTTATATACGTTATATACGTAAATCCGATGGCATCCGACCACATTGCCAGTAAGCACTTGCTTTCTAATGAAGTTCATGATCTTATTTCTGGAGGAATTGTAGAGGTATTATTGGCCATAATTATTACCTCAACTGGACGGATTATTTCATTTTAGAGGGACAACCGTGATGGTGGCAAATCAGGAATATCTCATCACAATCACAAAACTATATTTTCTATGAGAGGCACTAAGAAACAAAGTCTTCACTTGTGAGCAAATTTAGAAGAATACCCGCATTGACAAATGTTTATCTTGGTTCGCTGTAAATCCGCTACACTGCTTCCTGGAGAGGGCCGATCTGAAAAACAGTTAGTGGGGGAGATGCTGCACTGAACACAATAACATAACAGAATGACAGTAGTTAATCAATCATGGGAAAATGATGATAAGTTGAATGAGGCTGTTGAGTGGGAAGAGTCGCGCGCGCAGTAGGAGGCAAGACACAAGAGGGTTTTTTTCTTTTTTTTCTTATTTATTGACGCGTCTAATTCGCACGCACCTGGAAGTCTGGGTGGAGAAAACAAAGATTGCTGCATTACCCAACGAAATAACTAAAACAAAGAAAGAGTGGGAAAATCTATGGGGGAATGGTTAGAAGGAAGATGGGGGAGACGTGTGGGCCATGCTAATGTTCGAGCATTTATCACCATTAGGAGGGTGATGGATGTCACTGAAAATCTCCCTCCCTGAGGAAGATGGACTCTCCACTGCTCCCTCTTTCCCTCCCTCCTTCCCTCCCAGAGAAGACCTGCTGGAGGTAAACACAGAGAGAGGAGGGTGTCTCACTCCCTCCCTCCTTCCCTCCCAGAGAAGACCTGCTGGAGGTAAACACAGAGAGAGGAGGGTGTAGGGAGAGATAAAGAAAAAGAAGGAGAGAAAGGTTAAGAAAAGGAAAATATATAGAGAAATTAAAGGATGTGGGGAAGTATGTATTTCTCCTCTGGTGTATAAAAGGTAAAAGCAGAAGTAGTTGGAGATTCAGAGATTTGAGCTCTGAGCTGTGTGGTGTGTCCCTGCCGGGAGAGGAAGTGCCATCAGGACCTGGGAGTTTGGCAGACACTAACTCTCAGTCCCTGGGCTAAGCCTGGGATGCTTTCATTACACACACTGCTTCTCAGGTGCCAATACCGCGCTGTCACAGGAGTGGTAGGCCCGGGGAGCAGGGATGACAGGGGGAGGAAGGAAAGGGAGGAAGGGGGGTGTACCTAATTGGCCATATACACGGGAGTGGGCTGGAGAGAGGGTCGAAGAGTGGTCGGCGTGGTGGCGGTAGTACACTTCACCGGTCAAAAGTTGTATACTATATAGGGAGTAGTATGCCATTTGGGACAGAGACTCATCTGCATTCTGCAACTGATCTCACAAACCCATGCCAACATTTTTCACAATTGAGTTTTTCCAATATCTTCTCCCACTCGCCATACTTTAACATAATTTGGTGATATCTGCTGTCTAAGAAAAGTGGAGAGCTTGGCAATATATACTTCATAATTCAAATTGAGATTCATTGTTCTTAGCTTTTGTAGAGGTTTAAAGATATTAAACTTTGTCTTAATATACACTCTCATCCATGTCAATACTACGTGGATTTTGCTGAGATTTCAAATGACATCTTACTGCATTTGAAAATATTTGTGAAAGCTACTAAAACACAATGGCAAGCAGCACTGAAGCATGCATGAGAGCACCAGGTGTTCCGGACGACTGTTTGATCATACTCTCCATAGTCAATGTGAGCAAAACCTTTAAATAAGCCAACATTCACAAGGCCGCGGGGCCAGACGGGTTACGGGTTACCAAGACATGTTACCAGGACGTGTACTCAGAGCATGCTGGCAAGTGTCTTCACTGACATTTTCAACCTCTCCCTGACCGAATCTGTAATACCTACATGTTTCAAGCAGACCACCATATTCCCTGTGCCCAAGAAAGCGAAGTAACATGCCTAAATGACGTCGGTAGCCGTGAAGTGCTTTGAAAGGCCGGTCACGGCTCACACAAACCATCATCCGGAAACCGTAGAACCACATAACATTGCATACCGCCCCAACAGATCCACAGATAATGTAATCTCAATCGCACTCCACACTGCCCTTTCCCTTCTCGACAAAAGTAACAAATGTGAGAATGCTGTTCATTGACTACAGCTCAGCGTTCAACATCATAGTTACCACAAAGCTCCTCACTAAGCTAAGGACTCTGGGTCTAAACACCTCCCTCTGAAACTGGATCCTGGACTTCCTGACTGGCCGCCCTGCAACACATCCGTCACACTGATCCTCAGTGGGGGCCCCTCTGGGGTGCGTGCTTAGTCCCTTCCCTCCTGTCAACATCATCACTAAGTTTGCTGAAAACACAACAGTGGTAGGCCTGATCACCGACAATGGTGTGGTGCCAGGACAACAATCTCTCCCTCAACGTGATCAAGACAGAGGAGCTAATCGTGGACTAAAGGAAAAGTAGGTCCGTACATGCCCCCATTCACATCGACGGGGATGTAGTGGAGTGGGTTTAGAGTTTTAAGTTCCTTGGTGCCCACATCACCAACAAACTGTCATATTCCAAACACACCAAGACAGTCGTTTCCCCCTCAGGAGACTGAAAATATTTGGCATGGGTCCCCAGATCCTCAAAAGGTTCTACAGCTCCACCATCAAAAGCATCCTGACCGATTGCATCACCGCCTGGTATGGCAACTGCTCGCCATCTGACTGTAAGGCGCTACAGAGGGTAGTGTGTACGGCCCAGTACATGACTGGGGCCAAGTTTCCTGCCATCCAGGACCTATATATTAGGCGGTGTCAGAGGAAGACCCAAACAATTGTCAAAGACTCCGGTCACCGAAGTCATAGACTGTTCTCTCTGTCACACCCTGATCTGTTTCACCTGTCATTGTTATTGTCTCCACCCCATCCAGGTGTCGCTTGTTATCCCTGGTCTATTTACCCTGTGTTTCCTGTCTCTCTGTGCCAGTTCATCTTGTATGTTCCAAGTCAACCGGCGTGTTTTTACCGTGCTCCTGCCTTTTCTAATCTCTTTTACTAGTCCTCCCAGTTTTGACCCTTGCTTGTTTTCTGGACTCTGTACCCACCTGCCTGACCATTCTGCCTGACCTGACTTCGGGCCTGCCTGCCACACTGTACCTCCTGGACTCTGAACTGGTTTTGACTTTTTGCCTGTCCTCTACCATTCTCTTGCCTACCCCTTTTGGATGTACTAAATATCAAAAACTCAAACCATCTGCCTCTCGTGTCTACATCTGGGTCTCGCCTTGTGCCCTTATACTGCTACCTCAAGGCAAGCGGTACCAGAGCACCAAGCCTAGGTCCAAAAGTCTCCTTAACAGCTTCTACCCTCAAGTCATAAGGCTGCTGAACAATTCATCAATTGGCCAACCGGACTATTTACGTTTACAACGCCCTCCCCTTTTGTTTTAATCTGCTGCTACTCACTCTTTATTATCTATGCATAGTGACTTTACCCCTACCTACATGTACAAATTACCTCGACTAACCTGCACCCCCGCACATTGGCTCCGTACTGGTACCCCTTGTATATAGCCTCGTTATTGTTATTTTATTGCATTGCTTTTAATTACATTTTTTACTTTAGTTTATTTTGTACATATTTTCTTAACTCTATTTCTTAAACTGCATTGTTGGTTAAGGGCTTGTAAGTAAGCATTTAACGGTAAGGTTGTATTCGGCACGTGACAAATAAAATGTGATTTAATTGGATATTTTATTACAAGTTACAGCGGACTTATTCCCCAGTGTTTTTGTTCCCTTCTTTCTATTAGATGTATTTCTATCTTGCATGATTCATTCATTCCAGAGCACTCAAAGTGAATCTCAGCCATTATACAAATATTAGCTTTTTCCCCCCACAATGTTTTTTTCTATGAAACAACTACTTGCACACAAGTGCAATCGCAAATCAATCAAATATAGGCTATTTGCAATCTAACTATTCATTCTCTAATGATTATCCCATCCAATGTTTTATGTTATCCTCTCTGTTTAGTTCTCTGTGTTTTGGCTACATAGTGAAAGTTAGTGTTTTGAATGTCACACTGCCAGTTAGTTACAATCTCCTTTGTGCCTCTGAAGACTCCGCCCCCAGCGTTTGCCTTCTTCCATTATCATCCCCAATAGAGAATTATTATCTCTGGAAAGCTGTTTGATTAGTTCTCCATTGATGCATGCACACAGACACACTCACACATACCGCGCACGGGCAATGCCTACACACTGGCAATGCACATACAAATACACGCCCCCGAGTACGCGCATGCACACACACACATCTCTAGGCTGCACCTGCGAGAGCAGCTTTGCCAACACCATTAGTGTGTAATGAGCTTTCTATAGCCCTGCTAGCAGCAGCAGAGGGCTGGGGTCATGACCTCTCTCCCCGCAGGCTCACCTGTAGACACACAGGGAATGATGATGTGGATTTGGCTACATGCTGCACATTACAGAGGTCAGAGTAAGGTTCAACACACGACCACACCATACAACTCAATACACTATACAGTATATTGCAATAGAACTTATGTACCAAAATAAGCAACGTGATACAGCCTAATAGAGAACTGCTATTCGTAATGAAATATTATACAAGGTTTGTTCTATTGGTAAATAGAACAGGTCATCTATTAGTCTTTGCTAGACAAAGCCCCGCCTTATCTCAGGTCACCATAGCAGCACCCACCCATAGCAAGCACTCCAGCAGGTATATTTCACTGGTCACCCCCAAAGCCAACTCCCCCTTTCGCAGTTGTAAATGAGAACTTGTTCTCAACTGACTTACCTGGTTAAATAAAGCTGAAATCAAATAAATAAAACAAAAATAGTCCTAGTACTTAAACCGCAGTAAAGGTATCATTTGAATTAGTTTGGGTTGTGAAGTCACCACTGACCTCATGCCACTAAAGTCATTCCACATTCTATATACTAATTACCTAGTATATAGAAACCTATGAAAAAAATGTAAAATACATTTTGAGCTTTGGCTAATGCTAATTGCTAACTCTATATGACACGCTGTTGCTGTGGGCGGGGAGGCCGGGGAGGCCGCAGGTTGACATCAATTGTCATGAATCTTACTCTGGCGGCAGAACTGAGCAATTTTTGTTAGATGGGCCAGCAGCAAAGTCAAAATTGGATATATCATTAAAAAAAGTGTTAGGCATTAAAGTTAGCAGTGTGGTTAAGGTCAAGGTTAATGTTAGGGTTAGGTTTAAAATCCGATTGTATGACTTTTTGGCTGTGCCAGCTAGTGACCACTCTGTAGAGCTGCCTCCAGGGCAAGATTCATGCCAATAAATAGCAACCTGTGTGGAGGCCACTCAGGGAAAGGTCAGCAGTGACAGCATGTTAAGGTTACTTCCTAATGAGAAGGGGATACATGATATAGGACCATACGTCCATAGATTTGAATCTAGCATTTTATTGCAGAGTCTGAATGCCCAGGATGGGTTGGAAGTGCCTTTGTGTAGGTGTTCAGGAGTGAGGGAGAGAGGAGAGAGGGAGTGAGGAAGAGAAGGAGAGAGGGAGAGAGGAAGAGAAAGAGAAGATAGAGTTTGCATTTGTGTGGGAGCTTTTAGTAAGTGTTCATGTGTATTGCATACAACTGCATGCAACATGATGTTTTGCATACGAGAAAGAGTCTCCTGCATAAATTAGACGGACAGTAAGATGTTTTGAAATTGAATTCGATGTTTTAATTGAACGGTCTTCACATTTGTGCGTGAACAGGCTACACGTTTTGGCCAGACAAGCGACTATGTGAGGAGCAGTCATACCTAGCCTGCAGCCATGCAACTCCAGCTGACCTTTCTCTGTTGTGTGAGCGAGCTGCTCCATGCCGTCAAAATGAGGACCATACACTACTGTTAGTCTGTCTGTGACAGTAATGGCTGATGCTGCTGAGCGATTTACAATTCTTCTATCTGCCATTTAGGATCCCCCCTCTCTACACCAAAGCCATCACTCTTCATCTGAATAACTGGCCTAGCATGAGGGAATCTGTTTTCCAAAACTATAGGTTGTTATAATATGGAGTTGAACGGTTACTGTTATAGTATAATGTTTATGTATTGTAGAGGAACCAGGCCTAGTTTAATCTGTGTAGGACAGATTTTGAAACCTTTTTAGTGTCCTATAGTCCAGCTGTGTCCTAAGGTGTTTTCATTAGTCGGTTTACGTTGCAAAATGTATGGTGTGTTGCCATTGCAACGGAAACCGTTTACTCCAAATGGAAAAATGTTCAAAACAAAAGCGATAGTTTCTATTGGACAAATTCAGGTAGGTCCCTTCCCATTTCGTTTGGTTTTCTTCCGTTTGGTTCCTAGAGCTAACACTAAACGGTTTTCGTAGCAAAACTATTTTCAACAGACGAAACGTTTTTATAACTAAATCCGTCTAATGAATACACCCCAGGTCCCACTGGATTTATTCCATAAACAACTGGTATCTTGACTGCCATATGGGATGGATAAAAACAATTGTACCATGTAATTCTTGCACAATTGTAGCAAATTTTGCAACAAAAAGTCAGCTAGCAAATAGCAAGTTGAAACTTGAACTGCTAATGTCAAGGATCCCTCCAGAACTTTCATTACACACACCTGTCCCCTATTCCCACTGATTAGTACTTGCATAAGTGTGCCCTTTGGTTTCCATTGGGGGGTTGAATATTGTTACAATGTCTGTTGGTTGTTGCATGTGTGTACCTGTGCTTTGTGTTTTGGGCTTTCGTGCCCTTGTGGATTGCTCAGATGATTTCCGGTCTCATCCCGAGTGTTAATCATTGTGCGCGTGTTATCTTCTGTTTGGGTTCAAACCTGTGTTTTTGTAGTGGTTTTTGGTCTTCGTCCCCATGCTTTTACACAGCATGCCGTGATTTGGGTACAATAAAGACCCCATTACGCATTCCTGCGTCTGTCTCCCGATCCTTCATGCCAGCCTACATCTACTTTGTTTGTTCTATTTAGCTGTTTTTTGGGGGGGTGTGGGGGGGGGGGGTAGATCAGCTTTAATATTGCAGATAGATTGTGGCTTCAATCGATGCAATTATCTGCCTATTTTCCAATCCCCCATATTTAGCTAATATTAGTTAAAGATGTACATTTGCTTCCTGTTTTGATTGTGTTCCTGCACATTTGTGTTCTAGCGGTAATTAGGACAGATCTCGAGGGGATATGATGAGGTTTTGTGGTAATATGGTCAAAAACAGGAATCACATTTGACTCTGTAATGGTCCAATCTGTGATCAACGCTAAATAAATGAAACTAAATTGGTACATAGATTTGAGGATGGAGAACAACACAAGTACAACCAGTTTAAGAGTTCGGCTTTCAAACTTTGCTAACTGAATCAATTTGCTAACTGAATGTTTTGTGCAACTGTGACAATTCGGATAATTGGGCTACATTTTTCAATTTCTTCAGGACATCAAGACTGCAGAGTTTTAATGTATAGCCTATAGAATAAATGCAGAAGGACTCAGTTTAACTTTTGAAAAGATCTGGTAAAGTTTGTTTCGATGGTGAAATATCCCTTTTAGACAAAGTTATATGGAGCATCATGGTCTCCAAAACAAGAAAGATCCCAGTGAGGCAGGTATACAGAGGGAAGGTGGGCTCAGACACAGATCTACCTGTGAAAGCAGTTGTCTCAGATCGAGGGAGAGATTGGAGAGGAGAGTCAGGGAAGTGGAGGAGAGAGTAAAAGACATTGGCACTTTTTGTCAGCTGACAGATAAGCTGAAGCTGATTTACAACAAGGGATTTTGAGAGAGAGAGAGAATTCACTCTTCACACCCTAATTGACAAACAAACAAACCAAAACAACCCAAAGTTTTCTCGTGCTTTTTTGATTTCAAGAAAGATTTAGACTCAATTTGGCATGATGGTCTGCTATACAAATTGATGGAAAGTGGTGTTAGGAGAAAAACATATGACATAAAATCTATGTACACAGGGCCAGGGGGTGGGGTGGGGGGTGAGATAGGGATGCAGCTTAAGCCATATGTATCAATGAATTGGAGAGGGAACTTGAACAGTCTGAGGCACCCGGCCTCGCCCTATTAGAATTTGAAGTCAAATGTCTACTTTTTGCTGATGATCTGGGGATTCTGTCCCCAACTAAGGGCAGCAAGTCAATCTTCTGTACAGATTCTTGCAGACCTGGGCGCTGACAGTAAATCTCAGTAAGACAAAAATAATGGTTTTTCAAAAAAGGTCCATTTGGCAGGACCACAAATACAAAATCCATACGGACACCGTTGTCCATGAGCACACAAAAAAACGATACATTCCTCGGCCTAAACATCAATTCCACAGGTAACTTCCACCAAGCTGTGAACAATTTGAGAGACAAGTTAAGAAGGGTCTTCCATGCCATCAAAAGGAACTTAAAATTTGACATACCAATTAGGATCTGGCTAAAAATATTTGAATAATTTATAGATCCCATTGCCCTTTATGGTTGTGAGGTCTGGTGTCCGCTCACCAACCAAGAATTCACAAAATGAGACAAATACCAAATTGAGACTCGATACCTGGCCGATACCTGCTAATTATCAAAATCCAGAAAAGAGACATTAAATTCTACAACCACCTAAAAGGAAGTGATTCCCAAACCTACCATAACAAAGCCATCACCTAGAGAGAAATGAACCTGGAGAAGAGCCCCCTAGGTAAGCTGGTCCTGAGGCTCTGTTCACAAACACAAACAGACCGCACAGAGCCCCAGGACAGCAACACAATCAGAACAAACCAAATCACGAGAAAACAAAAATATAATTACTTGAAACAATGGAAAGTGCGTACGAAAACAGAACAAACTAGAATGCTATTTGGCCCTAAACAGAGAGTACACAGTGGCAGAATACCTGACCACTGTGATGGACCCAAAACAAAGGAAAGCTTTGACTATGTACAGACTCAGTGAGCATAGCCTTGCTATTGAGAAAGATCACCGAAGGCAGACCTGGCTCTTAAGAGAAGACAGGCCATGTGAACACTGCCCACAAAATGAGGTGGGAAGTAAGATGTACTTCCTAACCTCCTGCCAAATGTATGACCATATTAGAGACACAGCAATAAAAGAAACGTCCTCTCACTGTCAACTGCGTTTATTTTTTAAGCAAACTCAACATGTGTAAATATGTGTATGAACATAACAAGATTCAACAACTGAGACATTAACTGAACAAGTTCCATAGACATTTGACTAAAAAAGTAACGTAAAGTCAGTATCTGGCCACCAGCTGCTCTCTGATCTCCCCATCCCGGATCCGGTATCAGGAATACAAACTCAAGCTCATTACCATAACGCAACGTTAACTATTCATGAAAATCGCAAATGAAATGAAATAAATATGCCATCTCTCAAGCTTAGCCTTTTGTAAACAACACTGTCATCTCAGATTTTCAAAATATGCTTCTCAACCATAGGAAAACAATAATTTGTGTAACAGTAGCTAGCTAGCGTAGCATTTAGCGTTAGCATTAGCGTTAGCATCCAGCACGCAACATTTCAACAAAAACATAAAAGCCTTCAAATAAAATAATTTACCTTTGAAGAACTTCTGATGTTTTCAATGAGGATACTCTCAGTTAGATAGCAGATGCTCAGTTTTTCCAAAAAGATTCTTTGTGTATTAGAAATAGCTCCGTTTTATACATCACATTTGGCTACCAAAAAAAAACGAAAATTCAGTCCTCAAAACGCGAACTTTTTTCCAAATTAACTCCATAATATCGACTGAAAACATGGCAAACGTTGTTTAGAATCAATCCTCAAGATGTTTTTCACATATCTCTTCATTGATATATCGTTCTTGGACGCATGGTTTCTCCCCTGAATCAAATGGAAAAGTACAAGCAGCTGGCAATTGCGCACCGAATTCCACGCAGGACACCAGGCGGACACTTGGAAAATGTAGTCTCTTATGGTCAATCTTCCAATGATATGCCTACAAATACGTCACAATGCTGCTAAGATCTTGGGGGAACGACAGAAAGTGTAGGCTCATTCCTTGCGCAATCACAGCCATATAAGGAGACAATGGAAAACAGAGCTTCAGAAATTCTGCTAATTTCCTGGTTGACGCATCATCTTGGTTTCGCCTGTAGAATGAGTTCTGGCAATATCTTACAGACAATATCTTTGCAGATTCTGAAACTTCAGAGTGTTTTCTTTCAAAAACTGTCAAGAATATGCATAGTCGAGCATCTTTTCGTGACAAAATATCGCGCTTAAAACGGGAACGTTTTTTATCCAAAAATGAAATAGCGCCCCTAGAGATAAGTACTGCAGTTTATCTCTTCCTCATGGACTGCACCAGGTTTGCTAGTTCTTGCTGTGAGATGTTACCCCATTCTTCCACCAAGACACCTGCAGGTTCTTGGACATTTCTGGGGGCGAATGGCCCTAGCCCTCACCCTCCAATCCAACAGGTCCCAGACGTGCTCAATGGGATTGAGATCCGGGCTCTTCGCTGACCATGGCAGAACACTGACATTCCTGTCTTGCAGGATATCATGCACAGAACCAGCAGTATTGCTGGTGGCATTGTCATGCTGGAGGGTCATGTCAGGATGAGCCTGCAGGAAGGGTATCACAGGAAGGAGGAGGATTTCTTCCCTGTAACACACAGCGTTGAGATTGCCTGCAATGACAACAAGCTCAGTATGATGATGATGTGACACACCGCCCAAATCGATCCCAATCCAGAGTACCATCCTCAGCGTAACACTCATTCCTTCGATGATAAACGCGAATCCGACCATCACCCCTGGTGAGACAAAACCGTGACTCGTCAGTGAAGAGCACTTTTTGCCAGTCCTGTCTAGTCCAGTAATGGTGGGTTTGTGCCCGTAGGCGACGTTGTTGCCGGTGATGTCTGGTGAGGACCTGCCTTACAACAGGCCTACAAGCCCTTAGTCCAGCCTCTCTCAGCCTATTGCTGACAGTCTGAGCATTGATGGAGGGATGGTGCGTTCCTGGTGTAACTCGGGCAGTTGTTGTTGCCATCCTGTACCTGACCCACAGGTGTGATGTTCAGATGTACCAATCCTGTGCAGATGTTGTTACACGTGGTCTGCCACTGCGAGGACGATCAGCTGTCCACCCTGTCTCCCTGTAGCGCTGTCTTACACATCTCACAGTACGGACATTGCAATTTATTGCCCTGGCCACATCTGCAGTCCTCATGCCTCCTTTCAGCATGCCTTAGGCACGTTCACGCAGATTATAAGGGACCCTGGGCATCTTTCTTTTGGTGTTTTTCAGAGTCAGTAGAAAGGCCTCTTTAGTGTCCTAAGTTTTCATAACTTTGACCTTAATTGCCTACCGTCTGTAAGCTGTTAGTGTCTTAACGACCGTTCCAGAGGTGCATGTTCAGTAATTGTTTATGGTTCATTGAACAAGCTTGGGATGCTGTGTTTAACCCTTTTACAATGAAGATCTGTGAAGTTATTTTGATTTCTACGAATTATCTTTGAAAGACAGGGTTCTGAAAAAGGGATGTTTCTTTTTTTGCAGAGTTTATTTACTTTAGAATACACAGACCCATAAAGAATTCGAAAACAAATCCAATTTTGGATGTCTCTCTCTATGTCTCTGTGTGTGTGTGTTTACAGTATGTCTGTGTGTGTGTGTGTGTGTGTGTGTGTGTGTGTGTGTGTGTGTGTATATGTGTGTGTACGTGTGTGCAGTAGCGGATTTAGGTATGGGTGACATGGGAAGCTGCCCAGGGCCGCAGCTTGCCGGGGGCAGCACTGGGCATCCACTCAAAAATATTTTGACGAGTGACTTTTACGCAATCTGTTTTATATCGCTTATTTGCATCTAACGTCAATGATATCATGTCACCGTGTGGGACTGTGGGTCAATTAACCTTGTCGGAGTGGGCACCCTGATTCTAGTTTGTGAGCTAGGCAGGCTACTGCCTGGGAAGGTCTCCCACTCAGAAGTACGAGATGGGGAGGGGGTAGGTTGACCTCAGGTCTCCCCAATGGAAGCCCGAGGTAGGGGGAGTGGGGGAATCTATCAAATAGCTAACTTTGTACAGTAACTTTGTACAGTACTAATGCAATTAGTAAAATCAGTCACACTACTAAATGCTACCAAATAATCCACAATTCATTCATAATACTGTGAATATATTGTTTCACAGACATATTGTAGCATTTTTTTCTGGTTTGTGCGACATCGTTAAGAATAGTATAAAACCAGTCTGCACACCACCAAGGTGAACTGGTTTAGTATTGACTCTTGGTTGACAGTGTTGGGGGATGGGTAATGTAGTCTTGACTCTTGGTTGACAGTGTTGGGGGATGGGTAATTTAGTTTAACAATTTCACACATGCTCATGCATATATTTGAACTCATTAGCAGTGATCAGTTAGAATTCATAAAAGATGATTCAACTTTTCAGATAAAGCCGTTTTGTTGTGTTCCAAACTCCGTTCAAGTTTGCCAAGATAAGGCCTCTCCACTTGTGTATTCTATCCATGCTTATCGGAGGGCTCCACTGCTGCCTGTCAGAATATTTTATCGCTTGGCGATTCCAGAACGTGATCTCGTTCATCATGCTGTTTCTTCCACAGCATACATTTGTTTTTACAAAGTAGACCATTTCAATAAGAAGCCACACTCAAACAGGGAGCTATCCAAACCAGTCTGGCTTCACAGACACGCAGTACAGAGCCATGATTTTAAGATAAGAGTCTGTGGTTGTTTATGGATGAATCTTCTCTGTTCCCAGGCTTGATAGTGTCATTGAAGTGTTGTTTTGTTTTACAGACAACAAATAAACCCTGTGATTTCACAATGATTTATTGGATTGCATCTCACATGTCTGTCTGTCTGTCTGTCTGTCTGTCTGTCTGTATGTCTCTCTCTCTGTCTCTCTGTCTTGCTCTCTCTCTCTCTCTCTCTCTCTCTCTCTCTCTCTGTGTCTCTCTCTCTGTCTCTCTGTCTTGCTCTCTCTCTCTCTCTCTCTCTCTCTCTCTATCTCTCTATCTCTCTCTGTGTCTCTATGTGTCTCTCTGTTTCTCTCTCTCTCTCTCTCTCTTTCTTTCTCTGTCTCTCTCTGTCTTTCTCTCTGTCTGTCTCTCTCTCTCTGTCTCTCTGTCTTGCTCTCTCTCTCTCTCTGTCTCTATCTCTGTCTCTCTGTCTTGCTCTCTCTCTCTCTCTCTCTCTCTCTCTGTGTCTCTCTCTCTCTCTCTCTCTCTCTTTCTCTGTCTCTCTCTGACTTTCTATATGTCTTTCTCTCAATTCAATTCAATTTAATTTGCTTTATTGGCATGAAGGTAACAATGTACATTTTGCCAAAACTTACTTTGGATATTTACAATATGAAAACAATACAAATCAATATTGTCAACGGGCAACAGTAACAACAATAACTAAGAGTTAAAATAACCATACTTTGAACAATAACAATACGCATACAGTAGAAGACATGTGCAGGTTGATTAGTCTGTCAGACACTGTCCCTCAACTTATGGCAGGCAGCGATGTAGTGCGTTGCCAACCCACAGCTCTCTGCGTCCTCCCCCAACAGGACGGGTAGCCTACTCTCATCAGAGAGGTCTTTGAAACCTTGAATAAAAGTGTTTCAAATTTGGGGATATGACACTCTCTAACTGTTTTATATTATTGACATTTTGTCAGGAAATGCAGCTCCGTCTCAGATTCTGCTGTTGTGCTATGGTTGCACAGCCTTTCCTCTACAGGGAGCCAGGTTTTCCTTCTCAATGGCAAGGCTGTGCTCACTGAGTCTGTACTTTGTCAAGGTTTTTCTAAGGTTTTGACTGTGTTGTAATGAGGCTTCAGTGTGTTAGTAGAACAAGTTTGTGAACTCAGCCCCAGGACCAGCTGGATGAGGGGACTCTTTTCTTTGCTCAGCTCTTGGCATTGCAGGGCCTGATATGAGAGGGGTTCACTGTATTTTAGATGTTTCCACAACTTAATTGCTCTTTTTTGAGTTTTTATTATTAGTGGATATTGGCCTAATTCTGCCCTGCAAACATTGTTTGTACTTTTCTGGACATGTTGGAGAATCTTACAGAACTCTGCATGCAGGGTTTCAATGGGGTGTTTGTCCTATTTGATGAAATCTTGTTTTGCAAGTGGTCCCCACACCTCGCTGCCATGGAGTGCAATTGGTTCAATGACACATTCAACTAGTTTTAGCCAAATTTGAATAGGTATTTCAGATTGATTTGTTTTTTAATGGCGTAGAATGCCCTGCGTACTTCTCTCTCGGTTCATTCACTGCCTCATTAAGGTGTCCAATTGAGCTTATTTTTAAACCTAAGTAATTGTAGTGTGTGCATTACTCCATATATGTTGTACCAATTGAGAACTTTGGTCTAATTCCCTGAGATCTGGAAAATGATTATTTTAGTATTTTTGGGGTTTACTGCAGGGCCCTGGCAGTACTGCTCTAGCAGGTTCAGGATCTGCTATAGGCCATGTGCTGTGGATAACAGCAGGCATAGGTCATCTGCGAAGAGCAGGCATTTAACCTCTAAATTGTTGAGACTAACATCAGGGGCTGAGGATTTTTCTAGAATAGTGGCCAATTCGTTGATGTAAATATTGAAGAGTGCAGGGCTCAGATTGCAACCCTGGTGAAGGCCCCGCCCCTGGTTAAAGAATTCAGTTATTTTCTTGCCAATTTTAATGCTGCACGTATTGCCAGTATACATTGATTTGTTGAACAGTCCTGTATGCCAAATAGAATCATATGCTTTTTGGAAGTCGATAAAGCAAGCGTATATTTTGGTATTATTGTGCTTATTAAGGAAGTTTAGAACTCTTAAATTTATAACTACAGAAAACCTTCCCCAGGTTACTGTTCACACAAATGCCTCTGTAATTTTTAGGGTCAAATTTGTCTCCGTTATTAAAGATTGGGGTTATGAGTCCTTGATTCCAGATGTCAGGGAAATAACCTACACTCAGGATCAAATTAAACAGTTTTAATATAGCCAATAGAAATGTTGCACTAGTGAGTTTGAGCATCTCATTTAGGATGCCATCAGGTCTGCATGTTTTTTTAAATTTGAGGGCCTGAAGTTTCTTATAGAGCTCCTGGTCAGTAAGTGGGGAGTCCAGTGGATTTTGACTGTCCTTTATAGCTTTTTCTAACCCATTCAACTTCTCATGAATGTGGCGTTGTTCTGCATTTGTGTCAATTTGAACGGTGTTGTAGAGTGTTTCAAAATGGGTTGTCTCTTGTTTTTCAATTATTATTTTTTTTCCAAATTTTTCCAGAAGTTGTTTGTGTTTATGGGCTCCTCAATTAGTGTCAGCTGCTTGCTGTTGTACTGTGCTTTTTTTTGGTTCTGAGTGTACGTTTATAGAGTTTTAAAGTCTCACAGTAACGAAGGTGTAATTCACCATTAGTTGGGTCTCTGTGCTTTTGGTTGGATAGTGTTCTAAGTTTTTTCCTTACAATTTTACAATCTGCATCAAACCAGTTGTCATCTGTGGTCTGTTTTGTTTTGTTTTTTATAAATTTGAATTGTGCTTCTTTTGCTGTTTGCCTGAATATAGAGTTGATGTGTTTTACTTCTAGATTGATGCCTTCTTTACTGTGAGTGAATGTGGTATCCAGAAAGTTAGTGTTTGGATATTTTGGTTACAGGTTGCTTTCTGGTATTCTTCTGTGCTGTTTTGGGCCCATCTGTATGAATGTCTGATGTTGTACAGCTTACTGGGCTGTGAATGTTTGGTTGTTTCCATGTCTGTTCTTTTGAGGAACAACGTCATTTGGCTGTGATCAGACAGAAGTGTTAGTGGCTTGACAGTGAATTAGCTGAGAGAGAAAGGGTCAATGTTTGTAATTACATAGTCTACTGTAGTGTGGCCAAGAGGTGAGCAGTAGGTGAATCTCCTCAAAATGTCCCCCTGTAACCTACCATTGACAAAGTACAGACCCAGGCTTCTACAGAGCTGCAACAGATCCCTTCCGTTTTTGTTGACGGTGCTGTCATTGTCTCTCTCTCTCTCTGACTGTCTCTCTCTGTCTCGCTCTGTCTCTGTCTGTCTGTCTGTCTGTCTGTCTGTCTGTCTGTCTGTCTGTCTATCTGTCTGTCTCTCTCTCTCTCTCTCTCTGTCTCTCTCTCTCTCTCTCTCTCTCTCTCTCGCTCTCTCTCTCTATCTGTCTCTCTGTCTCTCTGTCTGTCTCTCTATATCTCTGTCTCTCTGGCTCTCTCTCACTTTCTCTCTCTCTCTCTCTCTCTCTCTCTGTGTCTCTCTCTCTGTTTGTGTAGCTGTCCGACCATATGAGGGTGCATGTTTGAGTGAGTGGTAGGGCCTAGTATAAATTAATGCTTTTACAGGGGATTTCATGTAGTACTTAAACAGACTAAAATATACAGGCCTTTAAATAACACAGAGGCATACAGACATCTAATTGAAATGAAACAGGGGATGGCGGGGGGGTGGAGGGGTATAAGTCAAGGAGGGGTTTTCCCGCTATAAATGATTAGCTGCATAAGAGGATGGTGGAAGCTTTGAGTGGTAGGAGTAAAGCAATGCCATAGCTATAACAATGGCTGCTGCTATTGAACACAGGCTGGCTGCATCAAAGCAACGGGAAATATTAATTTCAAACACATTTAGGGGAGACCGGATGAAAACAGATTGTGCACTCAGATCAAAGTGAATGAAAACATTGGGAAAGTATATTTGTATGTTGTCCATGATAGCAGAGATACTGATTCAGACTAACATTGTAGGACACAGTACAAATTAACATTCAAAAATTACTAAGAATAAAAAAGATTATCCTTACAGCATCCTGTCGTTGGTTGGTAAAGGGAGATCCCCAAACAGTCACAATTCAATTCAATTCCATTCAAAGGGCTTTATTGGCATGGACAACATATCCCTAAGAAGTTAACATTGCCAAGCAAGTGAAATATATAATAGACAAAAGTGATCAAACGAAAATGGGGTTGATAATAATGTCTATAGCAGTCAGCGTTGTTGTGATAGTTTTTATCTGACATGTACCAGATATATGTTTTTATTGAAGCAGATAGGTAAACCTTTTTTTTAAATCACAGGAAACCCATGGAAAGAGACAGGGGGACCACTGAGGGACTGCTCTCTCTCTCACACTCTATCGTCTGTCTCTCCCTCTCTCTCTCTCTCTGTCTCTCTCTTCTTCGCCCTTTCTCTGTTAAATCACCCCAGCGTCCTAAATCAGGCAAGGAACACAACACAGCCTTGATTTACATAATGGTATTTTACAAACACCTGACAGCTCCCAGAATACACGATAACGGTGGGAGATACAATACGAGAGGAAAAGACAGCAAAGCTTCTTACCGAGCGATAAGGAACTCATATTGGGAAGACAGATCATCAGGAGACTACTGAGTAAACACCCAGGTAAACACACAGCGAATTATAGGCTAACAGAGCAGCTGTTTGTTTGTAGGTAGACGAGGTGGAGAACAGAATCAAATCAAATCAAATGTTTTTTGTTACATGTGCCGAATACAACAGGTGTAGTAGACCTTACCGTGAAATGCAGTTCAATAGAGTTAAGAAAATATTTACTAAATACTGTGAAATAAAAATAATAATAAAATAAATGAAGTAAAATGAAATAAAAAAGTAACACAAGAAAATTAAATAACAATAACGAGCCTATATACAGGGGATACCTGTACCGAGTCAATGTGTGACTATTCTATAGATAATAAACAGCGAGTAGCAGCAGTGTAAAAACAAAGGGGGAGGGGGGACTCAGATGTATATAGTCTGGGTGGTCATTTGATTAATTGTTCAGCAGTATTATGGCTTGGGTGTAAAAGCTGTTAATAAGGAGCCTTTTGGTCCTAGACTTGGGGCTCCAGTACCGCTTGCTGTGCGGTAGCGGAGAGAACAGTCTATGACTTGGGTGACTGGCATTCCTCTGGGTCTTCCTCTGGGTCTACCTCTGGGTCTTCCTCTGACACTGCCTAGTATATATACACGACCGTTCAAAAGTTTGGGGTCACTTAGAAATGTCCTTGTTTTTGAAAGAAAAACACATTTTTTTGTCCATTAAAATAACATCAAATTGATCCGAAATACAGTGTAGACATTGTTAATGTTGTAAATGACTATTGTAGATGGAAACAGCTGTTTTTTTATGGAATATCTACATAGGTGTACATAGCCCTATTATCAGCATCTATCACTCCTGTGTTCCAATGGCATGTTGTGTTAGCTAATCTAAGTTTATAATCTGAAAAGGCTAATTGATCATTAGAAAACCCTTTTGTGATTATGTTAGCGCAGCTAAAAACCGAGCGCCGGACGATACGACAGAGTGTCGTCCAGAACAGCTGGCGCTCTCATGCATGCTTCAGTGTTGGTAGCCTCGAAGCGTGCACAAAAAAGGCATTTAGCTCATTTGGTAGGCTCACAACACTGGACAGCTCACAGCTGGGTTTCCTTTTGTAGTCTGTAATATTTTTCAAGCTCTGCCACATCTGACGAGCGTCAGAGCTGTTGTAATATAATTCAATCTTAGTCCTGTATTGACGCTATGTCTGTTTGATGGTTCGTCTGAGGGCATAGCGGGATTTCTTATAAGCGTCCGGATTAGTGTCCTGCTCCTTGAAAGCGGCAGCTCTATCCTTTAGCTCGGTGCGGAAGTTGCCTGTAATCCATGGCTTCTGGTTGGGAAATATATGTATGGTCACTGTGGTGACGACATCGTTGATGCACTTATTGATGAAGCCGATGACTAATGTGTTATACTCCTCAATGCCATTGGATGAATCCCAGAACATATTCCAGTCTGTACTAGTAAAACAGTCCTGTAGCGTAGCATCCGTGTCATCTGACCACTTCCGTATTAAGCGAGTCACTGGTACTTCCTGCTTTAGTTTTTGCTTGTAAGCAGGAATCAGGAAGAAAGAATTATGGTCAGGTTTGCCAAATGGAGTGCTAGGGAGTGCTTTGTATGCGTCTCTGTCTGTGGAGTAAAGGTGGTCTAGAGTTATTTTTCCTCTGGTTGCACAAGTGACATGCTGGTAGAAATGAGGTAAAATGGATTTAATTTTGCCTGCATTAAAGTCCCCGGCCACTAGCAGAGCCATTTCTGGATGACCATTTTCTTGTTTGCTTATGGCCTTATACAGCTCGCTGAGTGTGGTCTTAGTGCCAGCATCAGATTTGTGGTGGTAAATAGACAGCCACGAATAATATAGATGAGAACTCTCTTGGTATATAGTGTGGTCTACAGCTTATCATGAGTTATTCTACCTCAGGCGCGTAATACCTCAAGACTTCTTTAATATTAGACAAACGTACACACGTATTCCAAGACGTAGCTGCTCTTTCCTGCCAGCCAGCTCTATTTTATCTGTGTTGTCATTCAGCCACATCTCGATGAAACATAACATATTACAGTTTTTAATGTCCTGTTGGTAGGATAGTCTTAATAGTAAATCGTCAAGTTTGTTTTCCAATGATTGCACTTTGGCCAATAACACGGAGGGAATTGGTGGTTTACCTTCTAGTCTGCAAATTCTTACAAGGCACCCTGCCCTCCTCCCCCTTTTCCTCTGTCTTTTCTTCACGCTGATTACGTGGATTTGGGTCTTGTCTTGACAAAGCAGTTTATCCTTTGCGTCGGACTCATTAAAGAAAAAATCTCTGTCCAGTTCGAGGTGAGTAATCGCTGTATTGATATCCAGAAGCTCTTTGTGGTCATAAGAGATGGTAGCAGCAACATTATGTACAACATTTCTTACAAACATCGCAAAAAAACTAACAAAATAGCACAGTTGCTTAGGAGCTCGTAAAACGGCAGCCATCCCCATGTGGCGCCATTATATAAAATGGAATCAATGTGACGACGAAACATGTTGAAGATTACTACAGAAAGAAGTGGATATCATCGATTTAATTTCAGTGTCTGTGTGGGTGTTTGTCTCTCCCTCTACCTCCCTCTGCAGTTATCCTTCATATAGAAAAATAAATAGACTAATCTTCTGGAATTCCGAACCTCCGTTAGAGAGATTTGAAAGGCTACTGTGTTTTGTCCAGTATTCAGAGGCTCAAGATGAAGAGACCTACTCTGATATGAAAAGGATAGCAGAAAATTGTGGCAGTTTCATAAACAACAGGCCATGATGACTCCATTCAAATGTATTTTCTCCATGAGTCTTTCTCTCCACAACACAAACTAGCTAATCCCGACTCACACCAGGCAGCCAATTTTTTTTTTTAAAAACATGAATTGACGGACACTTAAAAAATGCATTGACTTTTTGTTCCCCCATGTTAAAAAGCAAAGCGCCTGCGGATAAAGTGGCTGGGCGAGAGGAGAGACTTTTGTTCTGTTTTGTGCTGTTTCCCCAGAGATAGCACTCCTTGCATTCAGAGAGAGAGGGAGCGAGGGAGAGGTAGAGAAAAAGAGAGAGGGAAAGACTTTAAGACATAATGTGTAACTAACCGACAGAGAACAAAGGAGACCTGAGTAGGAGAAGGGTGTTCTCTCTCTCTCTCTTTCTCTCTTTTTCTCTCTCAATTCAATTTCGATTTAAGGGGCTTTATTGGCATGGGAAACATATGTTTATATTGCCAAAGCAAGTGAAATAGATCATAAACAAAAGCGAAACACATTTTTTTTCTGTTACCAGAACAAATTCTTATTTACAATGACAGCCTACCGAGGAACTGTGGGTTAACCGCCTTGTTCAGGGGCAGAAAGAAAGATTTTTACCTTGTCAGCTCAGGGATTCAGTCCAGGCAACCTTTCGGTTATTGGCCCAACACTCTAACCACTAGGCTACCTGCCACCCCAGCAATAAAACATGTACAGTAAACATTACAATCACAAAAGTAACAAAATGATAAAGACAATTAAAATGTTATATTATATCTATATACAGTGTTATAATGATGTGCAAATAGTTAAAGTACAAAACGGAAGTTAAATAAATATACATTTAGATTGTATTTACAATGGTGTTTGTTCTTCATTGGTTGCCCTTTTCTTGTGGCAACAGGTCACAAATCTTGCTGCTGCTACTGTGGTATTTCACCCAATAGATATGGGAGTTTATCAACGTTGGATTTGTTTCCAAATGATTTGTGGGTCTGTGTAAACTGAGGGAAGTATGTGTCTCTACATACATTTGGCAGGAGGTTAGGAAGTGCAGCTCAGTTTACACCTCATGTTGTTGGCAGAGTGCTCTCTGCAATGCATTTTAACTTTAGAACAGGGTTGACATAATTGCCTTGGTTTAGTTGTCTTTCGGAAATCTACTGTATTCTGAATGTACTGTATAGCCGATTCAGGTAACAGTAGATTAAAACTTGATAACATGAAGGTAGAAAAGTAGGAAGTGGTAGGAAGGTAGGAAGAAGGTATGAAGAAGGTGGGAAGGTAGGAAAGTAGGAAGGTAGGAAGCAGGAAGGAGGGTCATTTTTTTGGTAGGAAAGGAATAACTAGAGGGGAATGGTTTAGTTTCCAATCTGGGCTTGACATTGTTATTGTTGGTCTGCCAAAGAAAATCTCAATACTTCACACACACTGTAGTATTGATTTGTTTGTGTGCATCAAACATGACTCTCCTCCCATCAGTAGAGATATGCTCAAAGGTGAAGATAAGGCCTACAGCCAGGAAGGGCCTCCAAATCCTCTGTCTTTCTCTTCCTGTTAGTGCTAGTCGACAGTGAGTTTCCCTACTCTGCAAAGACCAGTGAACTGAGCCACGTAGGAGTTTAGTCAGAACGTGACGGCTCCCTGCCTAATTGATTAGCTGCAGACGCAATTCCCCTTGTCCCAACCCTAACTCACCTCTCACACTAGCCCTCATCCCCTACCCTCATCCTCTCCTCATCTCATTCAGCTCATTAGAGGAGACGAAACAGCACAGGCACTATTAGGCCCACGTAGGCGGTGGTGCTCAAGGCTAATATAACAACAGAACCGACGGTTGCCTTCAATGTTCCAACAAACTGATTATCGCCAACGTCAGGCATCACTTCTTCTCTCCCGTCGACAGTAGCACTTTAACCTTCTACTACAACGCTTTACTGACTTAGACAGAAGCAGTGGAGGATGAAGATGTCGGCTATTGTGATACTGCTCAAACATTAAGCATACACTATACTATATTTAAAAAAACATGAAATACAGATAATTTCCTTTGGTGTTGTGACCGATTGTAATTATGATTGTTCTATAGGCTTAACTAGTGAGCTTAAAATTAAATGTGCACATGTAGATTAAGCTTGTGAAGAAGATGGGATAACAATAGTGGTTTCTGGAGATTGTAAGGTATTAGACTGCGTGGTTTTCAGGTTTTTATTGGGCATTGTAGCATCGCTCGCTGTTCTGGCGTTCCTTGCCTTCTATTGCCAGTACACGTTCTTTTCGAAAGAACAAGACCGTGCTTCACTCTGAATAAACCATCTAATACATCAATTGGGCGTAAGGAAATGCTCTGCTATGAATCTTATGTAAATTTCACTTTGTGCATACCCTCTGGAGGAAAACTAAATGTGCATATCCTTACTGGTAAACCGACCTATATTGGATAAGTGCCAGAGAAATCTCTCTATAGCACCAAGAAATCACTTCTGTATGCATTATATGACCATCGAGGTAGACCGTTAAATAGACAGGCGCTAGCATTGCGTGATTCATGTGTAGATCAGAGGAGATGTTATCGTTAGCCCATCATATTGTTGAATATTTCAGGTTCAGACACAATGTTTGTGCTCTGGGACTTTGACTGATGGGGTGATTATGAGGCAGGTGATCTGTATGGAAGGTAGCATTTTCCTCTCCAGATGGCAGGAGGGAAACGACACACAAAAACGCGCACACACACTCTGACCCGTGCCTGCAGAATTTGTGCATAGCCTTGTGGAGCTTTTCTGAACCTGTAGGGACTGACTCAGTAGAGAGACGCCTTGCTGCTGTAGCATCTACCAGCTCCTGCATGGCATCTCACAGACCCGGAGCCCCCTGCAATGCTGCATTCTGACTGTGCACTGCCTCTTTCACTTTTAATGTCCCTGCCATCCATCAGTCCCCACATCTGTTCACTGTCACCCTATCATCCGTCACACGTCCCCACTCTCCCATCACGCCCCACGTTCCCACTCTCCCATCACGCCCCATGTTCCCACTCTCCCATCACGCCCCACGTCCCCACTCTCCCATCACGCCCCACGTCCCCACTCTCCCATCACGCCACACGTCCCACTCTCCCATCACGCCCCACGTCACTACTCTTCCCCCATCACACCACACAATGTTTTATTGTATAACCCCCTCTTTGAGTTTAGTGCTGAGCCAGAGATGTTGAGGGAGGGTGTGTAAGGACTGTGAGAAGAATGCAGAAGCGTTGGTGGAAAGTGGGAGGGGGATACAGACTGTTGCCAAATCAGGCTGGTCCATGTCAGACAGAGAAATAAGAAGAGGAGTGTGGGTGATCATAGGATTTCTTCAGTGGCCACATTGATTTCCATTTCCTCTTGTCCCCCCTCAGACATTTTTAACAAGATGGGTGCCTTTTCATGGCTGCATTCGAACTATTTCCCTAGGTAGCCAGTGGTGTTAATTAGATTATTGGAAAGAATGAAAGGCTGGGAACTCCCAGGGGTCAAGGAAATACATGATCTCTAGAAGGGGGACATTGGCCCTATGGGAAACGGACCAAGACAAAAACAACTTTTGGGTCATATAACTAGGAATAGGAAATAAACCAAACCCACTCAAGAACACACACATATTCTTGACTGTCACTCTCACACATATCCTTGAAGGAGGATATACAAATATATATTGCACTGCGTTTTACCATTTAATGGGATTTTAAAAAACTATTGTGTATACTTTAACATTTCAGCTTATTTTCTGGCATGTTTCATGCATGAGTTGTAATGTCAATGAAAAGTAATAGACTTTGATTTCAAAATGTTCAGGGGTATGAGTTGCCCACTTCAGCTTCAGATTTATATGAAGGACAAAAGCTGTTCATGAGTGACAGATTTGGATATGGAGTATTGAATTGGGAGTATTGGATTGGGAGTATTGGATTGGGAGTATTGGATTGGGAGTATTGGATTGGGAGTATTGGATTGGGAGTATTGGATAGGGACTATTGGATAGGGAGTATTGGATAGGGAGTATTGGATAGGGGGTATTGGATAGGGAGTATTGGATTGGGAGTATTAGATTGGTAGTATTGGATAGGGAGTATTGGATTGGGAGTATTGGATAGGGGGTATTGGATAGGGAGTATTGGATTGGGAGTATTGGATTGGGAGTATTGGAGAGGGAGTATTGGATAGTGAGTATTGGATTGGGTGTATTAGATTGGGAGCATTGGATAGGGAGGATTGGATAGGGAGTATTGAATAGGGAGTATTAGATTGGGAGTATTTGATAGGCAGTATTGGATAGGGAGTATTAGATTGGGAGTATTGGATAGGGAGTATTGGATTGGGAGTATTAGATTGGGAGTATTGGATAGGGAGTATTGGAGAGGGAGTATTGGATAGTGAGTATTGGATTGGGAGTATTAGATTGGGAGTATTGGATAGGGAGTATTGGATAGGGAGTATTGAATAGATAGTATTAGATTGGGAGTATTGGATAGGCAGTATTGGATAGGGAGTATTGGATAGGGAGTATTGGATAGGGAGTATTGAATAGATAGTAAATAGATAGTAAGCTGTTCATGAGTGACAGATTTGGATATGGAGTATTCAATTGGGAGTATTGGATTGGGAGTATTGGATTGGGAGTATTGGATTGGGAGTATTGGATAGGCAGTATTGGATAGGGAGTATTGGATTAGGATGGGAATACAATAAAGAGACAGTGAGAGAAATACAGAAACAAAGGCAGTGTCACGACTTGCACCGACATCGGTTCCTCTCCTTGTTCTGGCTGCGTTCGGCAGTCGGCGTCGCCAGTCTTCTAGCCATTGTCGATCCACTTTTCATTTTCCATTTGTTTCGTCTTGTTTTCCTACACACCTGGTTCACATTTCCCTCATTAAGTGTTATGTATTTAACCCTCTGTTCCCCCCATGTCTTTGTGTGGTATTGTTGTTTGTAAGTGCTTGTGCACATGGTTTTGGTCGGGTTTTGTACCCTTGTTGGTTAATTCTTTATGCCATTGGTTATGAAATTAATCTGCTCCGGCTATTACCGAGTTCTGCTCTCCTGCGTCTGACCTCACTGCCACCAGTTACGCACCCCCTTACAGACAGACAGAGACAAAATAGTGTGACATGCAAGAAAACCTGAAAACAGATAGCTTCCCAACATTTCCTAAATTTACCGAACAGAAATATAAACGCAACATACAAACTGTTGGTCCCATATTTCATCACAAATATGTTTTCTCCTTTGCCAAGGTAATCCATCCAACTGACAGATATGTGGCATATCAAGAAGCTTGTTAAACAGCATGATCATTACACAGGTGCACCTTGTGCAGAGACAATAAAAGGCCACTAGAAAATGTGTCACACAACACAATGCCACCGATGTCTCAAGTTTTGAGAATTGCAATTGCAATTTGCTATTGGCATGCTGACTGCAGGAATATCCACCAGAGCTTTTGCCAGAGAATTTAATGTTAATTTCTCTACCATAAGCCATCTCCAACTTCGTTTTAGAGAATTTGACAGTACGTCCAACCGGCCTCACAACCGCAGACCATGTGTAACCAAGCCAGCCCATGACCTCCATATCTGTCTTCTTCACATGCGAGGTCATCTGAGACAAGCCACCCAAACAGCTGATGAAACTGGGTATTTCTGTCTGTAATGCAGCCTTTTAGTGGGGAAAAAAACGCATTCTGATTGCCTGGGCCTGGCTTCCCAGTGGTTGGGCCTGGCCTACCCATGGCTGCGCCCCTGCCCAGTCATGTGAAGCCAATTACCCTCCCAGGCCCACCAATGGCTGCTCCTCTGCCCAGTCATGTGAAATCCATAGATTAGGGCCTAACAAATGTATTTCAAATGAATGATTTCCTTATATAAACTGTAACTCAGTAAAATCGTTGAAATTGTTGCGTGTTGCTTTTATATTTTTGTTTAGTATAATTAAAAACCTTAAAAACATCTAGTTTACAGCTCCAGTGTGAGTCTCCTCTAAAGAGAGATATTGACACATTCATTACAAGTGAACTCAAGTGGCTTATACTGAGTAGAAAACTACCCTTCAGGGAAATCACACTAAAATACTGAGTGACATGTATCTGTGCCAGGGGGATGACAATAGCGTCTTAATTACTTCACAGGTGCAGTACAACTGCAGGTGCAAAACACAAAAGCACCACATTTTAGCGTAATTGACATGTTTACCTTTTAATTAAGATTACCTTTATAATGGCTGTTTAATTATAACCATCAATAACATAACACTTTAAAGACGAGTCACCAATGGCCTTTCATGACTCTATCAGATATTATGACTTGTGAAAATGATTTGTTCTGTTTTGAAAGTAGCTGTACAATGTGTACAATGTGAATAGGATGCCAGTTTGAAGCCTCCTACATGCCACTATGACAATCTGGGACTCAAATGGCCCCCAATCCCCATGGAGGACTCTACTTTTGACCAATGGCACATAGGGAACATGGTGCTATTTGGGAGGCAGTTGGATCACCTCCAGATTATAGGCTATCCAAGAAACTGTAGACATTGTTGCAGCACTCCATCACTCTCACCTACTGCACTGACTGAAATGGGGTGTGTGTGTGAATGTGTCTCTATGTGTCAGTGTAGGCTCCTCAGAAGAGGAAGGGGAGGTCCATCCTACTCAGTGAATTTCAGAAAAATACAAAATAATGAAACATTAACAAAGTTATCCTTTTTGGATGAAACTATACAAAATATATTCACATCACCAAATAACTGATTAAAACACACTGTTTTGTACTGAAGGTCAACAGTAGCTTCAGCGACACTCTGTAGAGTAGCACCATGGTGTAGCCGTAGGACAGCTAGCTCCCGTCCTCCTCTGGGTACATTGACGTCAATACAAAACATATGAGGCTTGTGCTCCTCACTTCCTTGCATAGACTTACATGCTAATTATGATGAATTATTTTCCAACCAATCAAAGCTTTTGCAGCATGGCCGAGAAGATTGTGGACATTTTAAGGCCTTTGTTTTGTCTATGAACACCCACCACATTCATACCCTCTGCCCTCCTCCACTGGCAGGTAATACAAATTATTGCAAATCCTCTGTTGATGACTGGGTTCTTTCTTGCACATTGTTTCTATCAAGTGGTCGTTCAATTGCTCTGCCATTATTATTATTATTATTATTGTATGAGGTATTATTGGTGGGATTACCCCTGTGCTGTGACGTGTGTTTTATATGGTATGTATTCTCTTTTCTCTCCACTGGCTATTTGATAAACAGGCTACACTCTAGGCAGTCTCTTCTGCTGATGTGTGTGGGTCTGGTAGTGGTACTCTCTCTATTATACTCTTTTCCTTTCGGCATGGTTAAAAACTTCTTCTGGCTGGAGGGGCACTATTGAGTAACTTGGATGAAAGGTGCCCAGAGGTGCCCAGAGTAAACGGCCTGCTCCTCAGTCTCAGTTGCTAATATATGCATATTATTATTAGTTTTGGATAGAAAACACTCTGACGTTTCTAAAACTGTTTGAATGATGTCTGTGAGTATAACAGAAGTCATATGGCAGGCAAAAACCTGAGAACAAATCCAAACAGGAAGTGAGAAATCTGAGGTTGGTATATATTCAACCCATTCCCTATTGAAATCCCCTTGGGATATGAATGAACTTCCTAGGGCTTCCACTAGATGTCAACCATCTATAGACATTTGAATGAGGCTTCTACTGTGTTGTGGGACTGAATGAGAGGGGAATGAGCAGAGAGCCAGTTCCAGGTCACACGCATAACGCATGATACCTTCCTGTGTTCCGTTCCTCCTCAAGACACAAAGGAATTCTCCAGTTGGAACTTTATTGAAGATTTATGATAGAAACATCCTAATGAATGATTCTGTACTTAGTTTGAAATGGTTCTTCGACCTCTAATATAACTTTTTGAAGATTCTGTCCGAAAAAATGGTCGACCAGCACCAGCGTTTGGATAGGTGTACCAAACGCGCTAACAAAAGTAGCTACTTGGACATAAATAACGGACATTATCGAACAAATCAAGCATTTATTGTGGACCTGGGGTTCCTGGGAATGCATTCTGATGAAGAACATCAAAGGTAAGGGAATATTTAGCATGTAATTTATGGTTTATGTTGACTACAACATGGCAGCTAATTTGACTTGATTGCTCTGAGCGCAGTCTCAGATTATTGCATGGTTTGCTTTTTCCGTAAAGCTTTTTTGAAATCTGACACAGCGGTTGCATTAAGGACAGGTATATCTATAATTCCATGTGTATAACTTGTATTATCGTCTACGTTTATGATGAGTATTTCTGTTGAATCGATGTGGCTATGCAAAATCACTGGATGTTTTTGGAACTAGCGTCAAAGTAAACTCAGATTTTTAAAATAAAAATATGAACTTTATCAAACAAAACATACATGTATTGTGTAATATGAAGTCCTATGAGTGTCATCTGATGAAGATCATCAAAGGTTAGTGATTAATTTAATCTCTATTTGTGCTTTTTGTGACTCCTCTCTTTGGCTGGGAAAATGGCTGTTTTTATTGTGGTTTGGTGGTGACCTAACATAATCATTTGTGGTGCTTTCGCTGTAAAGCCTATTTGAAATCGGACACTGTGGTGGGATTAACAACAAGACTACCTTTAAAAAGGTATAAGATACATTAATTTTAATTATGATATTTCTGTTGTTTTGAATTTGGCGCCCTGCACTTTCACTGGCTGTTGTCATATCATCCCGTTAACATGATTGCAGCCCAAAGAGGTTTTTAATACCTGCCTGGCGCCCGAACAAAATCTTTATCTTTACCCCTCTCTAAGAAATACTGCTACAAACTGACAAGTTGCCATCTAATCAAAGGATCAGAGAATGAACCTAGTACTACGCATGGGTCATTTAGAAGCTTTGTGAGTTGGTGACACATTTCATTTAGAGAGATTGAAATTGAAAAGTTTTTTATTTTATTCAATTAAACAATACATTCGACAATACAGCATTTTCGGGAATGTAAGAGTTGGCTTTTAGGGGTATGTTGCCCGACGCAAGGGGACATGATGAGAGGGAAAGTACCCTATTTAATGAAGTTGCCAGTTGTTTCAGTTTCTCAAACTGCACACTCCAATGTATTTGTCCTCTTGCTCAGTTGTGCACCGGCGCCTTCCACTCCTCTTTCTATTCTGGTTAGAGCCATTGTGTGCTGTTTTGTGAAGGGAGTAGTACACGGCGTTGTACAAGATCTTCAGTTTCTTGGCAATTCCTCACATGTAATAGCCTTCATTTCTCTGAACAAGAATAGACTGACGAGTTTCAGAAGAAAGGTCTTTGTTTCTGGCCATTTGAGCCTGTAATCGAAACCACAAATGCTGATGCTCCAGATACTCAATTTGTCCAAAGGCCCGTTTTATTGCTTCTTTAATAAGGACAACAGTTTCTGCTGTGCTAACATAATTGTAAAAGTGTTTTCTAATGATCAATTAGCCTTTTAAAATAATACATTTGGATTAGCTAACTCAACGTGCCATTGGAAGACAGGAGTGATGGTGGCTGACAATGGGCCTCTGTATGACTATGTAAATATTCCATAAAAATCTGCAGTTTCCAGCTACAATAGTAATTCACAACATTAACAATATCTACACTGTATTTCTGATCAATTTTAAGTTATTTTAAAGGACAGAAACAAGGACATTTCTAAGTGACCCCAAACTTTTGAAAGATAGTGTAAATAAATCAATTAATTAATCTTCCTTTTTCAGGACCCTGTCTTTCAAAGATAATTCGTAAATATCCAAATAACTTCACAGATCTTCATTGTAAAGGTTTTAAACACGGTTTCCCACGCTGCAATGAACCATAAAGAATTAATGAACATGTACCTGTGGAACGGTCGTTAAGACACTAACAGCTTACAGATGGTAGGCAATTAAGGTCACAGTTATGAAAACTTAGGACACTAAAAAGGCCTTTCTACTGATTCTGAAAAACACCAAAAGAAAGATGCCCAGGGTCCCTCCTCGTCTCTGTGAACATGCCTTAGTCATGCTACAAGGAGGCATGAAGACTGCAGATGTGGCCAGCTAAATAAATTGCAATGTCCCTACTGTAAAACGCGTAAGACAGCGCCACAGGGAAACAGAACGGACAGCTGATCATTCTCGCAGTGGCAGTCCATGTGTAACCTGAGTTACACCAGGATCGCACAATCCCTCCATCATTGCTCAGACTGTCCGCATTAGGCTGCGAGAGGCTGGACTAAGGGCTTGTAGGCCTGTTGTAAGGCAGGTCCTCACCAGACATCACCGGTAACAACATCGCCTATGGGCACAAACCCACCATCGCTGGATCAGGCAGGACTGGCAAAAAGTCTGGGAACTTGCAGGTGCCTTGGTGGAATAGTGGGGTAATATCTCACAGCAAGAACTAGCAAATCTTGTGCAGGCCATAAGGAGGAGATGCACTGCAGTACTTATTGCAGCTGGTGGCCACACCAGATACTGACTGTTACTTTTGATTTTGACCCCCCTTTGTTCAGGGACACATTTTTCAATTTCTGTTAGTCACATGTCTGTGGAACTTGTTCAGTTTATGTCTCAGTTGTTGGATCTTGTTATGTTCATACACATATTTACATATGTTACGTTTGCTAAAAAATAAACGCAGTTGACAATGAGAGGACGTTTATTTTTTTGCTGATTTAATAGAATATAAACTCTTCATCGTCAAGTCATTCCTCTACTCTAAGTCTGGTTGCATGCTGTCTGTCTGTCTGTCTGTCTTCATGTTGCTTGGCTGGCTGTTTGGGTGGAAAATGAAATCCCATAGTTAGCATTTGGAGCATAGAGACATGAATGGGTAATTCGAGAGCTTGAAGGCAACAGATAGGAAATATAAAGACTTACTCTGGTGTTGATCACAAATTATTTAATGCTTAGAGTAAGTGCGCATGTACACACACAGATACACACACACAAACACTCCAAGACAAAGAGACATGTACAGACACACACAGAGAGAGAGAAACACACACACACACACACACACTTGCACCAAAGATGGGAATTCATTACATATTCAAACAGTAATTTTAAAACTTGTAAACTATTTTTTCATCTCTGCTTAGCAACTACCTCCTTCCTTTCTCTCGCTCCCTCTGTCTCGCTCTCTCTTTTCTATCTTTCCTGCTCTCTCTCTCTCTTTTGCTCTCTCTCTCACTCTGTGCTTTTCTCTTATTGAATGTACCATCTGTGTCTAAGCTCTCCAACATTGCACATTGTTAAATTAGGAAATAACAGGCAGATTACGACTTTGGCAGCACAACACAGACTGGAGAACGTAGTTGTTTATTTGTTGTTTGTTTTTAGTGTTCCTCGGCACATTCCCACATTGCACAGTTCAATTCCTCATCAGGTCAAAGTGTTTCGTTTGTACCTCAAGAATATATCAACCAGCAACATTCATCAAAAAGAGACGAATTGACATTGGTGACCAAATGTATGTCTGTAAGCATTTCCAACATTACTGTTGTGATACACAATTAGAGGTGCTGCATAGAATGTTTTTACTTGCTCAACTGAAGTCCCGTTCAGGACATCTCATTAGACAACATCATATCCATTCAGTAACAGTGCTTAGCTGTGAAAGAGCTGTGACGTGGCCCTTTCTCTCACACACCCACCGGCCTGGCCTTTTCACCTCTGATTGGCTGAAAGAGAAAAGGGACTGAGCGGTGTCCAAGAGACTGTTGCCCTTTTTCCAGAGGAAAACCAACCTGTTTCATTTGCTCTTTTCATTTAATAGTATCTTGAAAGGCCACAGCTAATGTGTATTTGCCTGTTAAACATTACATTTCGTTATAATTAAAAATAGATTAGCTATCCTGCAGAGCACAATTGATCATAATCATCATCCAGCCTTTTAAGGCCTTAAAATAATCCCATGCAGAGATCCATAACTCTTCGTGACACCATAATAATTTGTTTACGGCCACATATATTTGGTGTACGGCTCCTTGATCAATACGAGTGAAACTTAAGTCGTTTCTGCTGCATGATTTTCCTCAGTGGAAACTCTCCTGGGTGGAACTACCCACTCAGAATGCAGGGTGCTATTCATTGCGTTGATGTGTTGACCAGCACTGCTGTCTGTCTGCCACTGTACTGTACAGTACTGTAGCTATATACAATAACCCGGGTAGAGACGTGTCTGCTGTAGGGTACGGCTATAGATCTAAAGTGGATAAGAGTGGTGAAAGGCAATAAGTACATTGTCTCAAACGGATCAATTAAGATTAAAGGCACAAGCCTTGTAGCAATGCTCCTCTCCTCCCTGGATGCAGTAACAGTATGCATAAGTCATGTGGTTTCTCGCATTAGTAAAGGCGTATCCAATATTAGTACACATAAATCGTCAGCATAGTCTACTGTAATGGTAGGCGGAAAAGCTTAAATACTTCAAGCTTACAAAGACGGGCAGATATTCACTTTTTGAGGTCGTGATTGAATAAAGTTGAAATTGAAACTGAATTGAAAAGCTTCCAGCACGTCTATTTATCATGATCGTTGCACGGTGTCTCCAGTATCTCTAAGAGAGCTCTGCATCGATTTCGTCTCCATGAAATTGCCTGGTTGGAAATTAAAGGGGGAAAGTGCTGCTCTAAAAGACAAGGCTTGGAGACAAACAATAGAAAGGAAGGCTCCTGAGGCTTTGTGGAAAGCAGTCATTGTTGCCCACCATTTTAGCCAATATTCA
The DNA here is from genome assembly GCF_045791955.1 of Oncorhynchus clarkii lewisi. Lineage (NCBI taxonomy): Eukaryota > Metazoa > Chordata > Actinopteri > Salmoniformes > Salmonidae > Oncorhynchus > Oncorhynchus clarkii. The sequence continues at coordinate 31,330,123 of NC_092177.1, read as the reverse complement.
TCCCAGCCTTAATGTGTTATTTATGTTTACCTTCCTACATGCTGTACACTCGTCGCTGGGTACAGCAAACTGTCCCAGTAATCCAAGCAGGAGAAAGCCATCTTATTGCTTGTCAGATGAAAAGCTTTGTCTTTTGACACTGTGGATCACTGTAGATCAATACTGCTGAGAGAGAGAGAGAGAGAGAGAGAGAGAGAGAGAGAGAGAGAGAGAGAGAGAGAGAGATACCTGTCAGAACTGATGGATTTTAAGGAGGCTGTTCATTGTCATGTTGCCACCTCCATTCTTCCTTCCAGTGCTGACCTGTGTAGGTTGATAGCAGACAAACTCTACCCGGAAAACCTCATTAAGTTTTAATTCATTTCTGTATCCTATTTTTATCATAGAGGATTGATTTTTACTTTGTGCGGTGGAGCAGAAATAATTATATTTCAAATATTTGTATTCCTCTCTGTCTTTGTGCGCAAGGGTGCGTGTGTGTGTTTTCGTATGTAGGTGTGGCGTTAATGCATTTCCTTAATCCATTTGAGTAATATATTTGAGACCCATATAAATAGTAAAGCACCAAAGCTTACTGAATTGTTCTAGCAGCATCGATGGGCAGTATTTCTGTTACATGTATCTTAAATATGTATTTTAATTACTGAGTATTTCATATTGTGTATTACACTGGCATGAACTGCACTCCGATGTATTTTGTAACAAGACACCTTCGAGAGCTGCAATTTGAATTTTCAAACTACAAAATACTTTTCTTAAATAGTTGTTCACAATTTTGTGGCCCTCTTTCACCCCACATTGGTATTACAAGTCTGATGGTAATATGGTGGGGGTAAGATTGACTGCTAAATTAACAGTAGTTTAATGAGCAGTACCAGTTAAAGGTTTGGACACACCTACTCATTCCAGGGTTTTTCACTATTTTGACTATTTTCTACATTGTAGAATAATAGTGAAGACATCAACACTAAGAAATAACACATATGGAATCATGTAGTAACAAATCAAACATTTTCAAAGTTGCCACCCTTTGCCTGGAGGCCAGGTTTGCACACTCTTGGCATTATCTCAACCAGCTTCATGAGGTAGTCACCTGCAATCATTTCAATTAACAGGTGTGCTTTGTTAAAAGTTCATTTGTGGAATTGCTTTCCTTCTTAATATATTTGATTCAATCAGTTGTGTTGTGACAAGGTAGGGGTAGTATACAGAAGATATGACTATTTGGTAAAATACTATATCCGTATTACAGCAAGAACAGCTCAAATAAGCAGAGAAATGACAGTCCTTCATTACTTTAAGACTTGAAGGTCAGTCAATCCAGAAAATGTCAAGAAATGTGAAAGTTAGTTCAAATGCAGTTGCAAGTACTATGATGAAACTGGCTCTCATGAGGACCGACATCAGAAAGGAAGACCCTGAGTTACTTCTGCTGCAAAGGATAAGTTCATTAGAGTTACCAGCCTCAGAAATTGCAGCCCAAATAAATGCTTCCCAGAGTTCAAGTAACAGCCACATCTCAACATCAACTGTTCAGAGGAGACTGTGTGAATCAGGCATCATGCTTCAAAGAAACCACTACTAAAGGACAACAATAATAAGAAGAGACTTGCTTGGGCCAAGAAACACAAGCAATGGACATTGGACCAGTGGAAATCTGTCCTTTGGCCTGATGAGTCCAAAGGTGAGATTTTTGTCTCCAACCGCCGTGTCTTTGTGAGACGCAGAGTAGGTGAACGGAGGATCTCCGCATGTGTAGTTCCCATTGTGAAGCATGGAGGAGGAGGTGTGATGTTGTGGGGGTGCTTTGCTGGTGACACTGCCAGTGATTTTATGATGACACTGCCAGCTCTTATGGGGTTAAAAGTAATCTTCCCCCACATCATATGGATGTTGAAGAGTACTGTGTGTAATGTTCATCAATTCCTTTTACCACCAGCTGCCAAGACTGGCATTCATTTCAATGTCGGCTAATAGACTGATGCAGCAATAGCTTCCCTAGAACATTCTGTTATGATCGATTGAGATTTATATCCCACTGGGCACAGGCGTCAATTCAATGTCTATTCCATGTTGTTTCAACGTTATTTAATTGAAATGACGTGGAAACAACATTGATTCAACCAGTGTGTGCCCAGTGGGATGTGTAATATAAAATTCACCCAGACTAATAATAATACTCTGTAACTAATGAAAACAGACAGTCGCTTCCTGCCTTCCATGCCCCTTTATCTTTTGATGACAGTCCACTCCTCTCCTCGCTCTGCCTTGCAAGGCTCCAAAAATACATCCACACACTGACTTTATTAAGAATGAACTCGCTCTCTCTTTCTGACTTTCTCTCTCTCCCAGCCTCTCTTAATCCTTCTCTGCGTCGCTCTGTCTCTCCCTTTGCCCCAGCGAGCACGGCAGCCTTCTCGGCCTCGCCAATTTCCCCCGCGTGAGGATCAGAGTTCCTCCTAGCCGAGCAGAGAGCTGCTCTCCGGGGGACGCCAAGCAATAACATGGCCTGGAAGTAGAAGAAATCATCAAATCTAATGCATAGAGTGATCTGACTCCTCTAACCCCGCTTATTCCTTAATTTATTAGACATATGAGAGAGGAAACGGCAGAAATCCAATGCACAGAAGACTCCCGAGACGTTTCCAGGTGCTATAGTGTTTATTGCTTTGGGTTTAGCCCTGGAAAAAACTCTCAATCTATTTTCATCATCTAGGCCTATCCCAACAAGCAACAATTCAGAAACTCTTAAAGACGGCGCTTTGCTTTTCCCTGATGTTGTTTTGTTGTGCCTCTTTGCTTACTTTTTTGATATGCACTCATCACTCAGGGACTGAGGAGAACAGCATAAACAGTCAAGGTGCTAGGGAGCTCTTCTAGCTGTTGTTTGAGCTCTGGTTGAAACCTCCATATCTGTCAGAAGAGCTTGCTAAAAGGGTGTTTGGATGAGATATATTGGCCAGTATCTCAGAGGCGAGCTGTAGCAGTTGAAACACAAATAGAATTAATGCTATTTCAATAAGGCCACTCAAGCTTCTTTCCACTCTCCATCCACACACAATACACTAACTTAGAGGTGAACCAACAAGTACTAGATGTGCTATATATTAGACTGTGACAAAAAGGTTGTATTAAGTAAAGTTTATAACGCCTTTTTGGGAGGAGAGCATTTCACTTAAGAAGACACATCTATTCCACAGAAGGAACTTCCTTAAATGGGCAATGCCATCCGTATTGGAATGCAGCCTTACAGCAAGAACTCCTTAACGTAAGCCCCTCATGTCACGTTCTGACCATCGTTCGTGTGTGTTTTCCTTGTTTTAGTGTTGGTCAGGACGTGAACTGGGTGGGCATTCTATGTTGGATGTCTTGTTTGTCTATTTCTATGTCTGGCCTGATATGGTTCTCAATCAGAGGCAGGTGTTAGTCATTGTCTCTGATTGGGAACCATATTTAGGTAGCCTGGGTTTCACTGTGTGTTTGTGGGTGATTGTCCTTAGTGTTAGTTTGCACCAGTTTAGGCTGTTTCGGTTTTCATTACGTTTCTTATTTTGCACTGTTTGTATTTAGATTCGTGTTGCTATAGTCACAATAAACATGGATCGCAATCTACACGCCGCATTTTGGTCCGACTCTCCTTCTCATACAGAAAACCGTTACAGAATCACCCACCACAAAAGGACCAAGCAGCGTGTCAACAGGCAGGAGCAGCGCGAGGAGACGCGCAATAAGGATTTCTGGACATGGGAGGAAATCCTTGACGGGAGAGGACCCTGGGCTAAACCAGGGGAGTGTAGCCGCCCAAAGGTGCAGCAGGAGAAGAGGCAACAGGAGCAGCCCAAAGAGGAGGTATGGACATGGGAGGACGAATTAGAAGGAAGAGGACCCTGGGCTCAGCCAGGAGAATATCGCCGCCCCAAAGAAGAACTGGAGGCGGCGAAAGCTGAGAGGCGCAGATATGAGGAGGCAGCACGACGTAGCGGATGGAAGCCTGAGAGGCAGCCCCAAAAATTTCTTGGGGGGGGGCTAACAGGGAGTATGGCTACGTCAGGTAGGAGACCTGGGCAGACTCCCTGTGCTTAGGGGGGCTAGAGAGACCGGACAGGCACCGTGTTATGCAGTGGTGCGCACTGTGTCTCCAGTGCGGGTGCATAGCCCGGTGCGGTATATTCCAGCTCCGCGTGTCGGCTGGGCTAGATTGAGCGTCGAGCCTAATGCCATGAAGCCGGCTCTACGCAGCTGGTCCCCAGTGCGTCTCCTTGGGCCGGCTTACATGGCACCAGCCTTGCGCTCGGTGTCTCCGGTTCGCCTGCATAGCCCAGTGCGGGCTATTCCACCTCGCCGCACTGGCAGGGCGACCGTGAGCATTCAACCAGGTAAAGTTGGGCAGGCTCGGTGCTCAAGAGCTCCAGTGCGCCTGCACGGTCCGGTTTTTCCAGTACCACCTCCACACCCCAGCCCTCCGGTAGCAGCTCCCCGCACCAGGCTTCCTGTGCGTGTCCTTGGCCCAGTACCACCAGTGCCAGCACCACGCATCAGGCCTACAGTGCGCCTCGCCTGTCCAGCGCTGCCAGAGCCTTCCTCCTCTCCAGCGCTGTCGGAGTCTCCCGCCTGTTTAGCGCTGTTAGAGCCTTCCTTCTCTACAGCGCTGCCGGAGTCTTCCGCCTGTTCAGAACTGCCAGTCTGCATAGAGCTGCCAGTCTGCAAGGAGCTGCCAGTCTGCATAGAGCTGCCAGTCTGCAAGGAGCTGCCAGTCTGCAAGGAGCTGCCAGTCTGCAAGGAGCTGCCAGTCTGCATAGAGCTGCCAGTCTGCAAGGAGCTGCCAGTCTGCAAGGAGCCGCCAGAGCTGCCTTTCTGCAGGATGCCGCCAAAGCTGCCAGTCTGCAAGGAGCCGCCAGAGCTGCCAGTCTGCAAGGAGCCGCCAGAGCTGCCAGTTAGCATGGAGCAGCCAGGGCCGCCAGTCAGTATGGAGCAGCCAGGGCCGCCAGTCAGCATGGAGCAGCCAGGGCCGCCAGTCAGCATGGAGCAGCCAGGGCCGCCAGTCAGCATGGAGCAGCCAGGGCCGCCAGTCAGCATGGAGCAGCCAGTCAGCATGGAGCAGCCAGAGCAGCCAGTCAGCATGGAGCAGCCAGAGCTGCCAGTCAGCATGGAGCAGCCAGTCAGCATGGAGCAGCCAGATCTGCCAGTCGACCAGACTCTTCCAGATCTGCCAGTCGACCAGACTCTTCCAGATCTGCCAGTCGACCAGACTCTTCCAGATCTGCCAGTCGACCAGACTCTTCCAGATCTGCCAGTCGACCAGAATCTTCCAGATCTGCCAGTCGACCAGACTCTTCCAGATCTGCCAGTCGACCAGAATCTTCCAGATCTGCCAGTCGACCAGAATCTTCCAGATCTGCCAGTCGACCAGACTCTTCCAGATCTGCCAGTCGACCAGACTCTTCCAGATCTGCCAGTCGACCAGACTCTTCCAGATCTGCCAGTCGACCAGACTCTTCCAGATCTGCCAGTCGACCAGAATCTTCCAGATCTGCCAGTCGACCAGACTCTTCCAGATCTGCCAGTCGACCAGAATCTTCCAGATCTGCCAGTCGACCAGAATCTTCCAGATCTGCCAGTCGACCAGACTCTTCCAGATCTGCCAGTCGACCAGACTCTTCCAGATCTGCCAGTCGACCAGACTCTTCCAGATCTGCCAGTCGACCAGACTCTTCCAGATCTGCCAGTCGACCAGAATCTTCCAGATCTGCCAGTCGACCAGAATCTTCCAGATCTGCCAGTCGACCAGACTCTTCCAGATCTGCCAGTCGACCAGACTCTTCCAGATCTGCCAGTCGACCAGACTCTTCCAGATCTGCCAGTCGACCAGACTCTTCCAGATCTGCCAGTCGACCAGACTCTTCCGGATCTGCCAGTCGACCAGACTCTTCCAGATCCGCCAGTCGACCAGACTCTTCCGGATCCGCCAGTCAGCCAGGATCTTCCAGAACCGCCAGCCAGCCAGGATCTGCCGGATCCAACCACCTGCCTGAGCTTCCTCTCAGTGCTGAGCTTCCTCTCAGTGCTGAGCTTCCTCTCAGTGCTGAGCTACCCATCAGTCCCGAGCTACCTCTGTCCCGAGCTGCCCCTCTGTCCCGAGCGGTCTTTAAGGAGGGTAACCTATCTAGGGACGCTAAGGAGGTGGACTAAAACTGTTATGGAGTGGGGTCCACGTCCAGCGCCAGAGCCGCCACCGCGGACAGATGCCCACCCACACCCTCCCCCATAGGTTTAAGTTGTGCGTCCGGAGTCCGCACCTTGGAGGGGGGGTACTGTCACGTTCTGACCATCGTTCGTGTGTGTTTTCCTTGTTTTAGTGTTGGTCAGGACGTGAACTGGGTGGGCATTCTATGTTGGATGTCTTGTTTGTCTATTTCTATGTCTGGCCTGATATGGTTCTCAATCAGAGGCAGGTGTTAGTCATTGTCTCTGATTGGGAACCATATTTAGGTAGCCTGGGTTTCACTGTGTGTTTGTGGGTGATTGTCCTTAGTGTTAGTTTGCAACAGTTTAGGCTGTTTCGGTTTTCATTACGTTTATTATTTTGCACTGTTTGTATTTAGATTCGTGTTGCTATAGTCACAATAAACATGGATCGCAATCTACACGCCGCATTTTGGTCCGACTCTCCTTCTCATACAGAAAACCGTTACACCTCAGCCCTTATTTGTGATCGGGTGTGCGAGTGTACAATTCTGTTCACTCCGGAAATGCCCCACAATTCAACTTGCGATGATTGTACAGCTGTTAAGAAGTCATCTAAAACATAAAACCAACATCAATATGGAGAAGTCAACATACAAGTCTAAGTAAAAAGGAATGTAAATAAGTTAGAAAATGTGCTACTAATGCACATTATGGTACAAACACGTAAAAGTAATTATGTTTTTGTTTGGTTAGCTTTTGGAAATTGTAGAAATAAAACATTTTCCTTCTTCAGATGATCCAGCTAGGCAGGCTAACCTCAGCTAGCTAATTTTCTAGCCATCATACATGTGTGTATATATATATATATATATATATATATATATATATATATATATATATATTATATATATAGTTAATTTAAGTTGACATGTAATCATATTGTAATTGTATAACTATCTTGATTGGTACTGTCAAATTATCACCCAACTTTAATTGTATGATGTTCTGTGAACAACAGGGTCAGACGAGGTGACTCTTTGAGTTGTTTACAGGGAAGCGGGAATCCTGCAAAGATAGGCTGGGAGTAAGTGGGGGAATTGAATGGGAGATAATAGTAACCACAACAAATTAAACTTTGAAAATAATAACTAATTATTAATGGATTAGCAGTATATTAAATATATTATATTGGTCAACAATCTGGCGTGTAAGGAAAAGTGTGTTTGCTTGGCACAGCAGTGCCCCGGGGTTGCTTCCCTGCCCCATCATTAGCTACATTAGTGCCTGAAGTGGGATGCTAGCCTTGACCCACGTTAAAATTCTCACCAAGTGGGTTAACCCTATTGATGCAATGCATAGGATGTTTTCCTTTCACGCCAATCGAACATGTTGTTTCTCTTCCCTGCCCCAAAGTTTCAAAAAATATAATATTCGTGCTGTCAGTTGTTTGTTAATATGTATCATTCCTTAATGTGAAAATGCTCTGGAATTATTTACAGGACAATTTAGCAGAGGATGGGGCTGGAGGGAAAGCTCACAGGTGGCCAGGCCTCATAGAATTTGGAGAATTTAACCCTTGTGTGATGTTTGGGTCTGTGGGACCCAGTTTCAATGTTTACTAAAATAAAAATTATACAATGGATTAATTTTTCAACCTGACTCATTGGTCTTGGCTAATTTTCTGTGAAGAACATGTAAAATATCACATTTTCATTGAATGCACACTGTGCACCCCCCTACACATTTATTGATATTACATATGTGGTGTTCGGGTCCACTAGACCCGAGGGTAATAAAAAGTGTGTGTGTAGGTGAAAACAAGTAAAAAATTCAACAAAAAGGTCTGCTGTGTTTTTTATTCATTTTTATTTAACCTTTATTAAACTAGGCAAGCCAGTTAAGAACAAATTGTTATTTACAATGACGGCCTAACAAAAGGTAAAAGGTGGCAAACAGCGTGGTTAGAGCGTTGGACTAGTAGCTGAAAGGTTGCAAGGTCCAATCCTCGAGCTGACAAGGTAAACATATGATGTTCTTTCCCTGAACAAGGCAGTTAACCCACTGTTCATAGGCTGTCATTGAAAATATGAATTTGTTCTTAACTGACTTGCCTAGTTAAATAAAGGTTATATAAAAAAAAAGCCTCCTGTGGGGATGGGGGCCTGAGATAAATATAAATATAGGACAAAACATACATCATAACAAGAGAGACAACAATGCAAAGAGTAGACCTAAGGCAGCAACACATGGCAACATGGTAGCAGCACAAAACATGGTACAAACATTATTGGGCACAGACAACAGCACAAAGGGCAAGAAGGTAGAGACAACAATACATCACACAAAGCAGCCACAACTGTCAGTAAGTGTCCATGATTGAGTCTTTGAATGAAGAGATAAAACGGTGTGCCTTCACTCTATCTTTCTCCTCCCTGGGCCTGCTGTTTCAACATAGCGCCAATAACCTGCCTGTCTCCCACTTTTCTCGCACTCTTTACCCTTTGTAGTGTGTGAAACTACACAATGCTATTACAATACATTTTTAAAAAACGCTGAGTTTTTCCACACTAACCCAGCCAGGTGCAAATTGGGGGAGGGACACGACAAATAAATAGCTTTGCATGTGTGGCTCCTTACCACAATCAATCAGTATGGCAAAAATGATCTCTGCTCAGAGTGCCTTAGAATTGTTTTTGCAGGGAGAGAAGCTAGTGTCGAAGGAGCATCTTCTACTTTGGAAGATGTACAATTTTCCGAATATGAGGATCTTGTTTCTGTTAATTCGGAGAGTTGGAAGAAGAGAATGAGATTGACCCTCAAGCAATGGAACGCAGGTCGCTATCATGTGAGATGCGCGTGACCAGGACCTGGCTCTCTGTCAGACCACTGGCTCAAACAGCTCCCATCCGGCTCCACAACACAGTAGAAGCCTCATTCAAGTTTCTAA